>NC_092334.1:226265000-226572500 GCF_046630445.1 Rutidosis leptorrhynchoides
TCGTCACAATGCGACACTTCAACATAGCTACTCTTGACTTCTAGACCACAGTGGAAGCAACAATTAAGTACCTAATAAATACATGCTAAAATTTGTCAACATAAAGTTGGTGAATTCACAGGTTTGAATACAGTTGTATAAAATATAGACTACTAGATTTAATATTTCAAAATATTTGTAAAAAGCATTCTAGATAATGAGCACCAAATATCGAAACTTAACGTGTTTGTGGAACGTTACCACATACCCGTATACAAGACACTCGTAACCCAAGTGTTTTTAAACGATTATGCACCCGTTTATGACTGGTAGTTAAAGGTTAGTAGTTAAACTGGATGGGGATTGTCAGTCCCAATAGATCTATTCATAGCAATTGCACTTACCAACCAAGTAATTAACGATATCGGACTAGGGATTTCTGGTTACAACTCATGTGTTAGAATGTAAGTAATTATACTTGCGTCTAATCGTAAAACAGTAAAAGCATGCATGATTTCTCACCCCAAAATAATGAAAACAGTAAAAAGGGGCTGTGAACCCACTAGTGATGATGTACGGTACGAGATTCAAAAGTGCCATTTAGGTAGTTTGCGGTTATTCGAGCTTGGAACCTAATGGATATTATAGGGTCAGAGGTCAAACTATTTACTATAGGATTTAGTTTAGGTCTAAGATCAGTTCCTGATATGGCCAAAACGGACGGTTTTATTTGTGCGGTGTCATTAGGTCACAACACGTCAGAATCAGCCACCAAGAGGAGGGTACTGTTTTAAATTTATATTTAGCGGGGCCTAAATCGTACTACTCCTTATTAAGAGTAAGGGAAGTATGACCTAGAGTCGTATTTTTAAGATATCAGTAGAATCGAACATATATTTAAAGCTTAAGATAGTTATGCAGGAGTAGTGGTTACCTAATTTTGGATTTTTCTAGTTTATGAGACAGATAAAGTAAATGCAATAAAATTCGTAATTCATATAAGGTTAAAACAAGTGTATACTATGATTTCATCAGTTATTCTGCCGAGATTATGGAATGCTGGCTTAGGAATAGGTAAAAGCCTTGTATTCATTACACTGGTCCTAAACATTCGTGTCGTAAGACATGTCACCGTGTCGTAAGACGTGCCTTACTCCCGACGCCCGTGCAGTCTGACTACAGGTATACACATTCAGATGCCTCATCCAATTGAGCGACTCGGTTGGGTGACGTATTAACATTCCACAAAGGTCTAAACTTTCTTAAGCATAATAGAATACAGGGTTTACCATATCCAAGAGACGTGATGTGTTTCAATGCTTTCGTTAATAATTGGTTTTAAAAGGTAGTTAGGCCCTTAAAAAGAGTTCAACCATAAAGAACGCCATGGCCTAGTTAGGTTGACTTCCATGAACATGTTCGGTTATCCTAACGGTCCAATCCTTTATGTGTTTAAACAAACAAATCCTTAATTAACTAAGAATCCCTCAAGTAGGGTGCAATGCTTGAGACCGCGTTATGGTGTAGTGTACTAATCAACACTGACCAGGTTCCATGGCCATACTTAGCAGAGGTACAGCTTACAACAACCGTTGTGCTTCAGCATGTACGTACGAAGTTTATATGCTTGGTGGCTACACTAGCATGGTCTGGAAGCGACAATGTACTAAGGGTCTAGTCAGATGTTTCACTATGAAAGAGTCCTCAGTCAGAATCCAAAGCTTGATAGACTTACTACAACCGATGTACCTCAGTCGATCTTACGTTGTATCCGATAGACTTCTCTTACCAAGGGGTGACACATATAGTGTACTCTGAATCGTGGTTCGCGACTTCCCAATAACAGAGCCAATAACTACGTTTTATTAGTTGGAAAAGCGATTGAGTTTAAAGAATAATCCGAATGCATTTTAACAACATACACAAACCATAACATTATTTCGGCATTATAACTGGTTACAGCATAGCATACACTAAAGATAACTACTCGCTAATCATAGCAGCAACATCACAGAACATAATGATAGAAGACATTATATAAAGATAAAGAATAGAAGTACCACTATATTAAACGAGTTCCGAATACAAAAGTGACAACTTCAAACTCCAGACCGTCATTCTTCTTCGGTTACTAAGTTTCCCGCACGGAGTCGAAGACCTTGAAAGTATAGCTAATATTGTACAAGAGAGAGAAAGAAGTGAATTGAAGTGTGTGTTAGAATGAATGACAAAGACCCTTTAAATAAGCTTGAAATTTGCCTGCAAACGGCTGGCAGGCCGTTTGGCAGGCCGTTTGCAGGGGCCATTTGCCAAGCCAGGCCGTTTGTAGGGGCCGTTTATATTGGTCATGTAGTAGGCCATTTGCAAGCTAGGCAAGCCGTTTGACAGGCCGTTTGGCAGGCCGTTTGGCTTGCTGATTCGCTGGATCGTAACTTGATTTCTTGTCTTTCACCGTTTTCGCTCTAGAATCTTCGTTTTAGCTCCGATTCTCTTGATTCTTTTTTCACCGTTGTCGTAATTACTTGCTCTTCAATTCTAAGCGACGAAGTGGGTATTTTGCCGATAAAGTTCGAATCTTTCTTGTTTTTAGGCCTTAATACCGGGGTAAAAATGTGACGTTTTAGCCGATATCAGTTCCCAAGTGTTCTTACATGTCCATTTCGATTGATGGTTTCAAATGTTATATAGTTCATAGTTTAAGTGTTGACAGTTTTGACCAGTTTTACCGTCACTTTAGCCTACATGTTTCTATTAATATAGGCATCCATTTAAAGTGAGATTACCAACTTTGGAAATATTATTGAGTCTATTATCCAGCCATGTAAGGTTAGCTTCTAGATTCGAAAAAAAGTTGGTCAAATTTGTGATATCTTATAAGTACTCTAAACTGTCCAGATTTACATCATAAGCTTCCATGCATGTTTAAAATTAGCAAAATACTTTTGTTTGACTTAGGATTTTTACAGAGAGTTTAGGACATATAAAATTACTCTTTATTAAAAGGAATAACCTCCAGGTCTTCATTAACCTAGTTTTTAGAAGTGATGTTTTAGACCAAAATCTGATTTCAACAATTTCTTATGTCAAATCTAAATGGCTTTTTCTCCCAAAATAATACAGGGATTTTAGTTTTTCAAATCTTGATTAACTCCTTTACTTTTCCCTTTTGAAGAATACAAACATGTATTTTCAGAATTTAATGCTCTAGATCAGTTGGGGGAGCCTCATTTACACCACTTTCAACCACCACTTCTTATCCACTTAAATTCTAGAGAGAGAGAAGGGTTTTAGTGTGAGAAAGCTCAATCCAAAGAGGAAGAAGCTAATTTCGGGTCAAAGTGCGTGTTTTAAAGTTGTTCATCTACTCCCTAGCTACGCTTTGATTGTAGTGGTAAGTCTGAACCTTGAATTCCTTACTTTAATTGTTTAAGGGTTAGGGTTTGGGTAGTGTTGAACATAAGACCCATTTTGTTAGTAAATTGGGGTTTTTGGGTAAGTTTGGGTCACGAGGACTCAAAAATGATTAACCTAGGGTTTTGAAATGTTAAATGTGTTTATGGGTCTTAAATTGATTAGTTAACTACTATCAAACCTAGATGTTATGTAAGTGGGTATTAATTGGGTATGTGGTGACCCAAATGGGTGTGTAAACTTTGAAATGGGTCAAAGGGGTCTTTGATGGCCCAAGTTGTCTTATGAGTGTGAAAATGCGATAACTTGTGTTAAAAAGTGTACTAAGACCATATTTGGCTAGTGTAAGGGTTTTTGACGAAGTTGGCCCAAAATTAGGGTTAAAAGTGCAAATGGGTCGAAATTGCACTAAGGGTCAAAATGACACTAAGATGGTAAGTGAGTTGATTGACCAACTTGAGTTTGTGATTGATTATATGCATAATGTAATAGGTACGTTACATTGAAGGTTGCAAGCTCGGTTATCTTTCACAAAAGACTTTAAGGTGAGTGGAATAATTATATGCGTAGATATATAATGTATTTATTTGTTGTAGCATGAGATGTGAAGTGTCGAAGTGTTAAGACACCACGTTTCACGTAACTAGTGAAGCGTCGATGTGTTAAGACGCCACTCGGGGTGAAGCATCGAGGTATTAAGATGCCACCTAGGAGTGAAGTGCCGAGGTGTTAAGGCACCGTTCCTTAAGGTAAATGGTGAAGTGTCGAGGTGTTATGATGCCACAGAGGGTTTAGTGATACGAGGTGTTAAGTACACTAACGGATGTTATGAACACCGATGGCCTTTCGCGAGTGCAATTCCCTTGTATGATTGGTTAACCATGGTTATTGTGTTGTAGCGTAAGCATATTACATCGTTCTAGTTATATATATGCTATTGTTGTGCTAGCTTGTGGTATCGTAGGTTAATAGCTTTGTATTTGAGATGATAAGCTAATTGTGTTGCTAGCATATATGCGGTATATGTGTAAGTGTTTGCAAGTAGGTATATTATATATGTATGTGTATAATTATTGCATTCACTAAGCGTTTTGCTTACCCTCTCGTTGTTTACCTTTTTAGGCTCCGGCGTGGATAAGGGAAAAGGTATTCGACCAAGATGTGGGAAGTTTAACCCCAAACACCATGCTCTAGGTGTCGTTTGGAATTTAAACTCTTGTGGTCGAAACTTGTATTTTTGAACGAAATTCGTAAAACGGCCGATGTGGGCCCGATGTTGTAAACTCGATTTTATGGTGGAAATCTCTTAGTTTTACGAATATTGTTATGTTGTGAAAAGGGTTTCGTTTAAAAATGTCGGGAATTGGGTTTTCCGCTCGCGTAAGTTGGACCACAAGATCAGAATCTGGCAGTTCATTGGGACGCCGTCCCAAATGATTGGACGCTGTCCTGGCCTTCAGTACTAGACGCCGTCCAGATAACTAGACGCCATCCAGAGGTAATGTCTAATTTTTTTTTGGGTATTATTTTTGGTATAACGAGGTTTAGGTCGTTACTTTATGACTAGGTCATAAGGCTATAGATATAAAGGTAGAACTTCAGGTAGAACCAAAAGTGGAACCTAAGGTTAAATCTAATGATGAAAAGCCTGAAGTGTTAGATTTGTATCATCTAGTTGATAAACTTGAAAAGGATAATATAGAATTGCAACTTAGATGCAAATATTTGAAATAACTACTTGAACTGTGTGATAAATTGCCTCTACTTCCTAGGAAAGAGTGTGCTTATGCTTTTAAGGAAGGTGAAGTTTTAGTGTCTGCTGAGGATTTATGTCTTGAAATTCAAAGCTTAAATCGTAAGATAGTTCTACTAAAACAGGATGACACACAAAAGCAAATTACTTTGAAGGAACACACAACTCAGATGAAATCTTCTTGTGTGCACAATGTGTCTAAACGTACTGATGGGATTGCTAAGAAGGTTACGGGGATTAAAAATTCTAAGGATGCTAAACCCATTACCATTCTTAAGAATCCTTTACGTTCTCAAATTGAGAACAGTGTTTCAAATGTTACACCTTCAAAACAACATTGTTAAGAAGGTACATCATCCAGATGGTTCCTGTTCTAATGAAAAACTTCTTCTGTTGTTAATGACAAAACATACAAAGGACAGTCTTTTAAAGAAACCAATGAAGTCTTCAAAACAACATACGTTTCCAAAACCTGATTTGAGTGAGTATGATGCAAAGGAACGTAAAATCAAAATAGAAATTTTGCAATGTCAATCTACTCAAATAACAACTAAAAAGTTTAGACGTCTCACTAACAAAGGTGTTTTTCGTGTTACATGTTATAATCCAAATGTGAATTACAAGTCTGAATGGGTTCCTAAGTCAAAGTCTAAGAAAGTAGCAAACCAAAACAAGAAATCTGTTAGTCGACCTAGGAAGTCATCACATGTTTTTCAATTTTCTTCTGTGAACAAAACATCTACTTGGAATAAGTTGTGTGTTAAGACTTCTGATGATCATATAAAACTTAAGATTGCTTATGATACTTCATGTAATGTGCTTTTAAATGATGCTTTAACGTCTAAATTGCATGATGCATTACATGATACATTTATTTGTGATCCAAAGTTTGTTGCTGGTACTAACCGTAGAGGACCCAAGAAACTTTGGGTACCTAAACTCTAGGAAACTTAATGTTTACAGGGTTTCGACGTCTGTGTTTGGTATATCAACTCTGGTTGTTCTTGGCATATGACGGGCGATAAATACTTGCTTGTCAATTACATTGACAAATTCTTAGGAACGGTTACATTTGGAAATGACGAGATTGCATCAATAACGGGCTATGGAGATTATGTGAAAAAGGGCATAACAATCAAAAGGGTCTGATATGTTGAGGGTTTGGTGTGCAGTTTATTTAGTGTCAGTCAATTCTGCGATGGAGATCTCAAATTTCTCTTCGAACGACATCAATGCTCAGTGCAATCCACCGATGAAAATGATTTCCTCGTTGGTAAACTTTGTGCTTCACTATACACTATTGACCTCAATGACGCTCCAATACATGAGAACGGTGTTTGGCTACTCGTTCCACAAAAGAAAATTCGTGGTTATGGCATCACCGGATGTCACACCTGAATTACAAGGTTATCAATCGACTGGTCTCTAAAGACTTAGTTGATGGTATTCCTAGCTTTCAATATGATAAGCATCATGTGTGTTCATCATGTGAAATGGGTAAGCTGAAAAGGACTAATCATCCGCTTAAACAAGTCCCTGATACTACAACGTCTTTGCATTTATTGCATATGGACTTATGTGGACCCATGAGGGTTTTTAGCCTCAGTGGCTGGAAACATGTGCTTGTCATAGTAGATAACTATACTCGATATACATTGATTTTTCTTTCGAGGACCAAATCTGAAACCCCGCCATTATCATTGAGTTCATCAAGAAAACTCAACGCTCTTTTAACAAACATGTTAAGAGCATTAGAACTGATAATGGAATGGAATTTAAGAATGACCTGCTTGATAGTTATTTGAAAGACCAAGGCATTGAACATCAGGTCTCTGCTGCACGAACTCCCCAACAAAATGGAGTATTCAAATGACGTAATCGTACGTTGTGCAAGGTAGCTCGAACGATGCTTGCCTACTCCAAGCTACCTCCGAAAATGTGGGGGGAGGCCATTTCAACAGCTTGTTATACCGAAAATCGTTGTATCATAAACAAACGTTTTGATAAGAGTCCTTATAAGTTGCTATATGGTAGACACCCGAATGTCAAATATTTTCGTGTATTTGGTTGTATATTCTATGTGCTTAACGATTTTGACAACCTCGGAAAGTTTGATCCTCATGGCGATCATGCCATATTTATCGGTTACTCGTCAAACAAGGTTGCTTAACGTGCCAATCACAAAAGGACAAAGACAATAAAGGAAAGCATTAATGTTTAATTTGATAAGTTATCGGCGATGGTGATGTCAAAGCAGAGGGGTATAAAATACTATTAAATTTTAGCAGAAAATACTATTAAATACGATACAATTTTACACAAGATATTTATTTATTTATAGAATGGATATACTTAAACCTTGCTACAACATTTATAGGCAGTGTACCTAATCGTACAGTAGTGTAGTTTTTAGTAAGTCCGGTTCGTTCCACAGGGAAATCTTTAAACAAAGCTCAACGCTATATTAGTTTACTTTTATAAAAATACAAATATATATATAAGTAATATTATTATTATAAAGGGGGGTTTTTACCGTTTAATGACCGGTTTGTCGATTTTAAAACTTTAGTCGCAGTTAAAACCTAATGTAAAATATAAAATAAATACAAGACTTTAAATTAAAGCGTAAAGTAAATAACGATAATGAAATTGCGAATAATAAAAATGCGATAAAATTGCGATAATTAAAAAGTACGATAATTAAAAGTGCGATAAAATAAAATAAATAAAAGTGCGATAATTAGAAGTGCAATTAAATATAAAATAAAGGAAATTAAATATGAAATAAAAGAATTATGCTTATTTAAACTTCCGTAATCATGATGTTTGACGTGTTGATTTTAGTTTTATGCCCATGGGTTAATTGTCCTTTGTCCTGGATTATTTAATATGTCCGTCTGGTTTTTGTCCATAACAGTCCATCAGTCATAAATATAAATTGCAAGTGTCCTCGTCAAATTATTATTATACCCGAAGTTAAATATTCCAACTAATTGGGGATTCGAATTGTAACAAGGTTTTAATACTTTGTTTAATGAATACACCAGGTTATCGACTGCGTGTAAACCAAGGTTTTACTACTTTGTTAACAATTACACCAATTACCCTTGAATGTAATTTCACCCCTGTTTTAATTATTCTAGTGGCTATTAATCCATTCCCGTGTCCGGTTAAATGAACGATTATTCGTACATATAAATACCCCGCCCATCGTGTCCGATCGAGTGTATATGGTAATTTATAGGGACGCCCAATTGTAAATCTTTATATTAACATTAACAAACTTTCATTTAGTTAAACAAATATAAAGCCCATTAATAGCCCATAGTCTAGTTTCCACAAGTGTCGTTCTTTTGTCCAAACCCCAATTATGGTACAAAGCCCAATTACCCAATTTTAGTAATTAGCCCAACATCATGATTACTTCGTTTTAAATAAGCATAATAATAACTTAGCTACGAGACATTAATATAAAAAGGTTGAACATAACTTACAATGATTAAAAATAGCGTAGCGTTACACGGACAGAATTTCGACTTACACCCTTACAACATTCGCTAACATACCCTTATTATTAGAATTATAATTAAAATTAAAATATAAATTATAAATATAAATATAAATTTTACGTATGAAGAGGAAGAAAAAGATGATGATATTTTGATCAGAATTCGGTTGGCTTTATAGCCAGAGTTGAATTTTGGGGCTCCGCGACTCGTGGCAAAATGCCCTTCAAACTCCGCGAGTCGCGGAGGATGTATTTACAGCTCACACCCTTGGAGTTTCTTGCTGCCGACGGTTTTAATAATATATATATAATATATATATAATTAATATAATTAATTATATATTATATTATATTTATATACATAGTTAACTTGTAATTTTTAGTCGGTTGCGTCGAGCGTTAAGAGTTGACTCTGGTCCCGGTTCCGGATTTTCGAACGTCCTCGCGTACAATTTAATATCTTGTACTTTGCGTTTTGAATCTTGTACTCTTGTGATTTCGAGACGTTTCTTATCAATAATTGGAACCTCTTTGATTGTCTTTTGTTCTTTTGAGCTTTTTGGTCGTTTGCGTCTTCAATTCGTCGAATCTGTCTTTTGTCTTCACCTTTTATTATTTAAACGAATATCACTTGTAAATAGAACAATTGCAACTAAAAGCTTGTCTTTCTTGAGGAATAATGCTATGAAATATATGTTCGTTTTTAGCATTATCAAATATTCCCACACTTGAGCGTTGCTTGTCCTCAAGCAATATTGTCTTGAAATACTAGAATCACTTCTTTATTCTTCACACTTTGTACATCAGTGATTTCTATACGGCGGTATAAACAATGGTAGTAACGATATGGTTTACAGTCCCACATGACTATAAAAATTTAGATCCATTAAGGAAATTGGATCTTTATGAAAACATTTGATCTTTTGAAATCTAGTTTTTACCCTAGATAAGTTTTCCGGGATAACCCTTTACCGGTGTTTGCAAAATATTTTTGTGGGTTTTGTGGGTTTCAGATTTGAAAATTTTAGCTCAAAACTTGCGGTTTTTTGTCACCCACTTGCTAACCTTGTATTTGGAAAGCAACACGTCCAGTTTACTTGTCTCGTATATTACCTTTCGGTAAACTACCGTCCGGTTGTAAAGGAAAGCGTTGAACAAGCAACTGTTAAGGCAATGTCCCGTGACATGCTTTTGATTATGGTCTATAACGTGTCGGATGCAATTACTATCCTTGGTAGGAGCAATAGTAAAGCTCACCCTTATAATTTTTTCGGTCTGGCACAAGGTCCTGTCTTTGACCACTATGCAACCACCGTTCTTACGGTTGACACCCGATTTAGTTCAGGTGACCTAATGAATTCCAGGTGAATTCCTAGGATTTTACGTTCAATGGTAATGAACGCATTGAAAATAGGGTTTTCAGAAAACAAATCGGTTTGTAATTTTTTGATCAAAATATTTTCTCGTTTAAGCTCGAGTTTAGATATCATCGAATTCCATGAGTTTGAATTCTCAATCTTTAAGGTCAATCTCTAGGATTGAGTAATATCAGTCTTAAAAGCTGATTTTTAATCTTTAAGGAGATTATCCTTTCTGGGGATCTGATTCATTAGTCTTATCCAGCTAATTTGCAAGGTGCCCCCCCATTGTACGAGATAAATCCTTCTCATGGTTAGGATAAATCTGACCACATGGCGACCCTGTTTAATGCTGAGGTCCGTGAATTTCCTGCTGATTTTAGTGATGACTTTTCTAGATTTTTCGTCAACCTACAGCTGGTCTGGACGACAACTTCATGACCTAAATCAAGAAGCGCGTGTCTTTTTCGGAAGACTTTACTTCCTTTTAATGATGGAATTGATTCATCGTGTAGATCCATCTCTTCTTTTCTTTCATCGGGTAAAACAGTTTAGTTTAGTCCAAAGCAAAAGTATTTTCAGTTATTTGTTACAGATATATGTGACATATGTTTAAAATAACTTGGTAAATTTTCCCACACTTGGCTTTTTATTTTTCTTTTTATCGTCCTCTATTCCATTTTAAATGAATTTTGACATTTTAGTTTGTTTCTCAATTTATGTCCTTTCCGAGGTAACAATAATTTCGGTGTTAAAACCTAGTTTTATCGTTCATAAATATGTATAAACATGATTTGAATTCATTTAATTGAAAATTTTTACTAGAATTGGGTAGTCAGTATATAAGACTAGGGCTGTTCTTTTTTATCAGAGAGCACTAGATTCTAATACAACTACTGCTTTACTAGTATTTTTAATGGTAACCAAATGTATAAAGTAAAAAATTTTAAAATCCGAAAGAATTTAACCCCTTCCCACACTTAAGATCTTGCAATGCCCTCATTTGCAAGAAATCAGTAACAATTTAAATTATTGAGGGTGATTTGTGTGAAAATGATTAAATTTTTACCAAAGTTTCCAAATATATTGGCGTTTGTTTGCTGAATGATAAATGGTGCACATCATTTGTTCATTCCGTCTTGTTGTTATTTCACATATATTTTGCATCTTGTCGTCAAAATTAGTTGCTTTTGCTGAACTTAATGCCAGTCTTTGAAAATGAGTTGTTTTACCCTGTTGTGTACATAAGATAAACTGCAAACATATATACATATTTTTGAAGTTTGGTATATTACCCCACATTCAAAAATTATTAAAATCTAAGAATAAAAGTTAGATAATTATAAAAATGATTACAATATTAACAAAAATATTAAATGTATCAATAATTACAAATTACAAAATAAAAAAAATAAAAAGTAAACTAAGGATGATATTGGTACCAATAGGGGTTCCACGCATAACCATAAGTGCTATAGAATGCTTCGGCAGGGTCATACGTAGGATATGGTGGCTGCATCTCTATCGACCAAGGAGGGAAGACGGGTTTCGGTGTAGGAATATAGTTTCTACCTATATGTTGGCAATGCGCTATGATCTGGTTCTGATGAACTTGCCAATCTTCAAATGCTCTCTGTCTAGCATTTTCGTATTCCTGAGAAGCTATAAACCTATGCATTTCTTGCATCTCATTCCCCCCTCCTACATTACCTTGTTCCTGGTTTCTCTCCACCTGTGGATGTCTACCATGGTATCGTACTGCGGCGTTATTTCGCCGCTTCAAAACTTTCGCACCATGGTATACATTTAAACCTATAGTGTCGCGGGGTTCCGGCTCTTCTAGTAATAATCCCCCCGACTTATATCCACACCGAGATATTCATCAATCAAAGTAATAAAAATACCACCTCCTATTATGCTATGTGGTCGCATCCCCCGAACCATAGCTGATAAATAATAACCCACACAATATGGTATACTTACAGCGCTCTGTGGGTCTCGAATACACATATGGTAAAACAAATCTTGTTCATTTACCTTTTCTTTGTTTTTACCCCTTTGTGTAATCGAATTAGCTAAAAACCTATGTATTACTCTTAATTCGGCTCTATCTATATCCAAATAAGAGTAGTTTCCCCCTTTGAAACGGTGATGGCTTGTCATTTGACTCCACACACCGTGTGTATCAAAATTTTCATCTATCTTTCTACCGTTTAGTATCAATCCTCTACAATCGGCAGACGCTAATTCCTCAGGCGTATATATACGTAAAGCCTGAGCCATGTCCAGTAAAGACATGTGGCGCATCGAACCGCCTAACAAAAATCTAATAAAAGAACGATCGGTTAAACTAGCTACCCGATCATTCAACTCTATACTACATAACAACTCTTCACACCATACTTTATATACAGGTCTGCGTATGGTGAATAAACATATCCAGTCATTAAAAGAAGAATTACCATACCTTTGTACAAGTAATTCCCTATTTGGCCCGGCCAATTCTACAGCTTCTAAGGGTCCCCATTCTATGACCCTCGGTACCTCAACAACCTTAGAGTGAAGAGTATGCAAACCCCGTTGATATTTTGGATAATCTATCCAAAGTCTGTCAAATCTCAGGTTCGGGTGCAACTGTTCCAAGTGCATATCTGAAAAGGTCATGACTGGATGAGGTACATCCTGCTTGTAGTAGTTATCTACCTCCTGTTGTTCCAAATTCTCAGCAGGAGCATGGCGGGCTTGGGATGAAGATTCACCCCTTTCATTCTGCAAAACACATCAAACACAAATTTTGTGCATCCAAATATGCATTAGTTTCAGCAAAATCATCAATCAAAATAATTACAATGACATTATCAATTTATATCAAACTTAAGCTTATTTTCACATTTTTATCAAATCTACACTTTTTCAAATAAGCATATACGAAAATGTTCGCCAAGTTCATAATCATTCAACTCAAAGAACATGTCAAAATAATCATTACTAGCAATTAAACAAGTCTCAAATGGCATTATCTTTCAAAAATCAAGTTCATGAATTTTAGACTTGAAAAAGTCCACTTTAATTCTCAAAATCATGTTTAGGCTCAAAGTTTGGATCATTTAACTACCTAGACATGTTACACTACTCAATTTAGCAACAATTCATGACAAAAATCGGCCATAACCTGTTTATATCAAAAAGCCCCAAATTGCTCAAGAACACAAACCCTAGATTATTCAAAATTTGAAGTTTAAGGCTTCTAATCATGTTAAACAACATCAATCTAGGTTATACAAGCATAATACATAAACAATTTAAGTCTAATTACACTAAAAAGCATCAAAATCAAATTGGGGAAAAAAATAGCTCAAGAACACCAAATTTCGAATTAAATGGTGTTTAGGTGTAGAAATTTACCGTTTTTCTTGAGTAGTTCTTAGATATCATCCTTCTCAACATGATTTTAGCAAAAAATTTTGTGATTAACGGTTAAAAATTGAGATTTTTGGGGTGTTTTTGGGTGTATTTTCGTGGGTTTTTCGCAGTGTTTTCGAGTTGTTTTTGTGTGTGGGAGCTGATCAGTTCGTGCAGCTCTTTTATTTTTTTTCTGGATTTTGGTCCCTCCGCGAGTCGCGGAGATTTTGCACTGCAAACTCCGCGAGTCGCGGAGTTTGCTCTTTTTTTTTTTTTTTTTTTTTTTTTTTTTATAATCTTTAACTTATAAAACAATTAAGAAATTAATTTTAAAATTTTGTTTCCCTTGTTATTTAGGACGAGGTCGTTTCGGATCGATGTCCTAGTCCGTCCTTCGACAAAATTTTAAAATTTGTCTTTTTGTAGCGATTGTTTTAAAAGCTAAGATTTTTGGGTTTTTTAATGTTTTTGGCAAACTTTAAATTAATAAGATTAAAAATAATGATAATAAAAGTTCTCGTCCCTCCCTTGGGTAAAGCAATTTCGGTTCAAAGACCTAGTCTTCAACTTACGACGAATTTTAAAAATCATATTCTTAACTTAATGAGATAAAGTAAATTTTTGTTTTTAAATTCACACAACTTAAATATAAAATTCAAAATTAATAAAAAAAAATAATCACACCAAACTTAAAATTTGAAATGCATAAAATTAAAAATTCATATTTTAAAAATTAAAAATTCACACCAAACTTAATTTAAAAATTCATATTATAAATTCATACCAAACTTATATTAATTTTTCAAATATTTACAATTTTAAATATATTGTTTTTACAAAATTTACAATATTAATTTAAGATTTAAATATTAATTTTAAAAACATAATAAAATTAAAAATCTTTTTGTCTTTTTATCCCACTTTAATCAATCAAATATTATCAAAAATATGCGCCCCTCTTTTCGGTAAAGTAATTTCGGTTCAAAGACCTAATTTAACTCATGACGAATTTTTGAAATATTTTGGGTTGATTGATTAAAGATATTTATACCTTAAGAATAAACGTTAAATTTCGCAGTGATGTAATAAATTTTTGAATGATATCAATAATTTCGGTCGCCAAACCTAATTTTATTCAATACCAATTTAATACTTTTTAGCGAACAAATTAGCGTTTATTATCAAAAGGTTAAAAATAAAAATAAAAATAAAAAACTGTACAGACATACCTGTGAAATAGATTTTTTAGTTATATGATCTATTCCATTCAAAAGATAGTCGGTTTAATTGATTTTCCATGGCTGCATAGGCGTAACCTCGAGCATTCATTGTCTTTTCTTCTAAACATATGAACGGTCCGTCTCTGCATAAAGTAACAAATTCGGTATTTGAATAGGTTTGATTATTGGAACATTTACCTCCATGTGACCATTTTCCGCATTTGTGACATCGTTCTAGGTGTCGTGCTCTTCTTTTCGCTGCGGATTTTGATTTTCCTTTACCAAATTGTAACTTATTATCATCGCATCTGGATCCTTTTCTAACTCCGTCCATTCTTTCTCTGATTACTGATACTAATTCACTCGGTAGTATGTCATTATTTCTTTTAGTGATCAAAGCGTGTAGCATTAGACCATGGTTTAGTTCACAGGCAGTCTTCATTTCGTAAAAACCTAAAAAAATAAAAATTCAGAATGGGGGGGAGAAGACTAGTTCTTTAGGGTCTGCTAGGGAAAGACCATACGTGTTCCATTTTCGAGAACTACACGAAAACAGACAATCTAACTCTAACAGAAATACATATTATCCTTTAAAGACTTGATTCTCCCCACACTTAGTTAGCTGTGGTGTCGAAATTGTGATTAACTTCGTTGTCGACTTCCATCGGACCATGTATGTAATGTTTAACTCTGTGACCATTAACTTTAAATTCAATCCCATTTGAATTTATTAATTCTATCGTTCCGTATGGGAAAACTCTTTTGACTATGAATGGTCCAGACCATCTTGATTTCAATTTTCCAGGAAATAGCTTGAATCGTGAATTGAAAAGAAGAACTCTGTCTCCTTCTTTAAATTCTTTTGAACTTCTGATTCTTTTATCATGCCATTTCTTCGTTCTTTCTTTATAGATTAACGAATTTTCGTATGCTTCATGTCTTAATTCTTCTAATTCGTTTAGTTGACTTAATCGTAGACGTCCGGCTTCATGTAAATCAAGATTACATGTCTTCAAAGCCCAAAATGCTTTGTGTTCAATTTCTACTGGAAGATGACATGCTTTTCCATAAACAAGTCTAAAAGGTGTGGTTCCAATTGGAGTTTTGTAGGCTGTTCTAAAAGCCCAGAGTGCATCCTCCAATTTAATGGACCATTCCTTCGGATTTGATCCTACGGTTTTCTCTAGAATACGTTTTAAAGCTCGGTTGGTATTTTCAACTTGTCCACTTGTTTGTGGATGATATGCGGTGGAGATTTTATGAGTTACTCCATATCTTTTAAGAACTTTCTCAAGTTGATTATTACAAAAATGAGTTCCCCGATCACTTATTAAAGCTTTCGGTGTTCCAAACCTTGCAAAAAGACGTTTTAAAAAGTTTACTACAACTCGTGCATCGTTAGTTGGGAGAGCTTGTGCTTCCGCCCATTTAGATACATAATCAATGGCTACGAGTATATATAAATTATTATGAGATTTTGGAAATGGACCCATAAAGTCAATACCCCAAATGTCAAATACTTCACATACTTGGATGACATTTTGTGGCATTTCATCACGTTGACTTATTTTTCCGGCCCTTTGACATGCATCACAGGATTTGCAAAGAAGGTGTGCGTCTTTGTAAATTGTAGGCCAATAGAATCCAACTTCATAAACTTTTCTTGCTGTTAGTTGAGGCCCATAATGCCCTCCTGTTGGTCCTGTGTGACAATGGTTTAAAATTTTACTAGCTTCATCTCCAAATACACATCGGCGTATTATTCCATCGGGACAACTTTTAAACAGATGTGGATCTTCCCAGAAATAGTGTTTTATATCACTGAAGAATTTCTTTCGTCTTTGGTACGATAATCCTTTTTCAAGGAATCCACAAACTAAGTAGTTTGCATAGTCTGCAAACCATGGGATTTCTTTATAATCTATCTTCAATAGATATTCATCAGGAAAGTTGTCTTGTATGGCCGATTCATTCAGAACTTCTAATTCGGGATTTTCAAGACGAGAAAGATGATCAGCGGCGAGATTTTCTGCTCCTCTTTTATCTCGGATTTCAATATCAAACTCTTGTAAGAGTAAGATCCAACGGATTAATCTTGGTTTAGCATCTTGTTTTGAAAATAGGTATCTAAGAGCAGAATGGTCGGTATAGACCACCGTTTTTGCTAGAACGAGATATGATCGAAATTTGTCAAAAGCAAAGACAATAGCAAGGAGTTCTTTTTCAGTAGTTGTATAGTTCGTTTGTGCTCCTTGTAACGTCTTACTAGCATAATATATAGGTTGAAATCGTTTTTCAATCCTTTGTCCTAAAACGGCTCCCATTGCAAAATCACTTGCATCGCACATTAGTTCAAATGGTAGATTCCAATTTGGTGTTATCATGATCGGTGCATTAGTGAGTTTTTCTTTAAGAATATTAAAAGATTTGATACACTCATCTGAAAAGATGAATGGCGCATCCTTTTCTAGGAGTTTATTCATAGGAGTGGCAATTTTAGAAAAATCTTTTATGAAACGTCGGTAAAAACCGGCATGTCCTAGAAAACTCCTAACTCCTCTAACATTGGTGGGATGTGGAAGTTTAGCAATTACATCTACTTTAGCTCTATCCACTTCAATTCCTTCTTTTGAAATTTTATGTCCAAGAACGATGCCTTCTTTAACCATGAAATGGCATTTCTCCCAATTAAGTACTAGATTTGATTTTTCGCATCTAATTAGCATTCGTTCCAGATTAACTAAGCATGATTTAAATGTATCACCGAAGACTGAAAAGTCATCCATGAATACTTCCATGCATTCTTCTATCATGTCGTGAAAAATCGCCATCATGCACCTTTGAAAGGTTGCAGGGGCGTTACAAAGTCCAAATGGCATGCGTTTGTAAGCAAAAGTACCATAAGGGCACGTGAATGTGGTTTTCTCTTGATCTTCGGGTGCTATTGGAATTTGAAAATATCCGGAAAATCCATCTAGAAAACAATAGTAACTATTTCCGGCTAATCTTTCCAACATTTGATCTATGAAAGGTAAGGGAAAGTGATCTTTTCTGGTGGCGTCATTTAATTTTCTATAATCAATACATACACGCCATCCTGTTACAGTCCTAGTAGGAATAAGCTCATTTTTCTCATTTGTAATGACAGTCATGCCACCCTTCTTAGGTACGCATTGAACTGGGCTTACCCATGGACTATCAGAAATTGGATATATCAAACCTGCATCTAGCAGCTTAATAATCTCTTTCTTAACTACATATTGCATATTAGGATTTAGTCTTCGTTGGCGTTGCACATACGTTTTATGACCTTCTTCCATAAGGATTTTATGTGTGCAATACGAAGGACTTATTCCTTTAATATCATGAATCTTCCATGCAATGGCTGGTTTATGAGCTTTCAACACAGAAATGAGTTGTGATTTCTCATTTTCAGTAAGAGAAGACGATATTATTACAGGTAATTCAGATTCACCATGTAAATAAGCGTATTCCAAATGGTTTGGAAGTGGCTTTAACTCTAATTTCGGAGGTTCTTCTATCGATGATTTATATCGATATCTGTCTTCTTCTTTTAGCATTTGAATTTCTTCTGTTGTTGGTTCATATCCATTAGCTATAAGTGTAGCTAACATTTCAGCTTCATCAATTGGTTCATTACCTTCTCCTAAAGAACATTCTCCTGTTCCTTGTAATTCTGGAAATTCTTCTAATAATTCTGCATGTGCATCTATAGTTTGAATATAATAACATGTATCATCTGCAGATTGTGGTTGTTGCATTGCTCTATCAACTGAAAAGGTAACACTCTCATCCTCTATACTTAGGGTCAGTTTCTTACCGAACACGTCTATCATTGCTTTAGCCGTGTTTAAGAATTGTCTTCCTAATATGAGAGGAACTTGAGAATCTTCTTCCATGTCCAAAACAACAAAATCTACTGGAAATACTAAAGTACCAACTTTAACTAGCATGTTCTCCATTATCCCTCTAGGATATTTTATTGATCTATCGGCTAGTTGTATGCTTATTCTGGTTGGTTTCAATTCTCCAAGGTCTAGTTTAGCGTATAGTGAATACGGCATTAGATTTATACTAGCACCTAAGTCTGCCAATGCTTCTATTGAACTAAGACTACCCAGAAAACATGGAATTGTGAAACTTCCTGGATCAGATAATTTTTCTGGTATCTTATTCAACAGCACTGCTGAACAATTTGCATTCATAGTAACAGCCGAGAGTTCTTCCATTTTCTTTCTATTTGAGATTAGATCTTTCAAGAATTTAGCATATCTTGGCATTCCTGAAATCACATCAATGAAAGGAAGATTTACATTTATCTGTTTAAACATATCCAAGAATTTGGATTGCTCGGCTTCAAGTTTTTCTTTCTTCATTTTACTCGGATAAAGAAGTGGTGGTTGGTATGGTTTAACATAAGGTTTATCCTTAACTGTGTTATCTTCATTAACCTTTTCAACTACCGGTTCTTTTTCCTTTTCTTGATCAGGTTGTGGTTCTTGTGGAGTAGGAATGGTTTCATCAGAAGTTACAGGTATTTCCGGTGGTTTAAGTGTTGTACCACCTCTTGTGGTAATAGCTTTAGCTGTTTCATTCCGGGGGTTAGCATTTGTATCACTAGGTAGACTTCCCGGTTTTCTTTCACCTATTAACCTTGCTAGGTTACTTACTTCTTGTTCCAGATTTTGAATAGAAGCTTGTTGATTTCTAAATGCTTGAGCATTTTGTTCATTGGTTTGTTTTTGAGATGTGAAAAACTGCGTTTGAGTTTCAACTAGCTTCGTCATCATATCTTCTAAATTCGGCTTTTTATCATCGGTTTGTTGTGGTGGTTTGTTTTGAAAATTAGGTCTTTGCTGATTGTAAGTGTTATTGGATACTTGTTGATTGCTAGGACCTTGTTGGTTGTTGTATGGAATATTTCGGTTATAATTCTGGTTTTGATTGTAAATCGGTCTTGGCGGTTGATAATTATTCTGATAATTATTTCCAGGCCTTTGGTTTATGTATGAAATATTCTCTCTTTGTTCCATTGTTAATTCAATACTGAGACAATCTTTTGTCAAATGTGGTCCTCCACACTGCTCACAACTAATTCGTATTGAGTGAATATCCTTAGTCATCTTTTCCATTCGTCTCTCGAAAGCATCTATCTTTGCCGAAATGGAATCTAAGTCATGGCTAGAATCGGCTCTAGCTGCTTTAGATGATCTAATGATGTCTTTTTCTTGGTGCCACTCATGAGAGTGGGAAGCAGTGTTATCAATAATTTTGTAAGCATCAGTTTCGGTTTTCTTCATAATCGAACCACCAGCTGCTATATCTATGTCTTTTCTTGTAGTGATGTCGCATCCTCGGTAGAATATTTGTACTATTTGACAGGTGTCTAACCCATGTTGCGGACATCCTCTTAACAACTTTCCATATCTTGTCCACGCCTCATATAGAGTTTCATTTGGCTTCTGTGTGAACGTAACAATTTCTGCTTGAAGTCTTACGGCTTTAGATGCAGGAAAGAATTGTTTAAGAAATTTGTCAATTAAAACATCCCATGTATCAATCGCCCCTTCAGGTAACGATTCCAACCAATCTTTGGCTTCTCCCTTTAAAGTCCAGGGAAATAACATGAGATATATCTGTTCATCCTCCACTTCTCGGATTTTAAATAGTGTGCAGATCCTATTAAAGGTACGTAGATGTTCATTTGGATCTTCCTTCGGCGCACCACTAAATTGGAATTGATTAATCACCATGTGTAGAATTTGTCCTTTGATTTCATAATCTGGCGCATTAATGTCTGGATGAGTAATTGCGTGACCTTGGCCAGTGCGTTTAGCTCTCATTCGGTCTTCCATACTTAAAGGTTCCAGATTCTTCATAATTGAATTTGTTGAATCGGTATCACTAGATGATTCTGATTTAATGGTTCGTTCCTCAACAATCTCTGTTTGAATGATTGGTGGTTCCGGAGGAAAGTTTAATGGTTCAGGATCTATGAACCGTTCCTGAATATTCTCTGGATTCTCAATTGTGAGGTTGGGTTCAAAAAATGGATTATCGGAAATTTGAACTGAAGTACTTGGTCTACTGGATGACGATTCTAAAGAAAAATCAACGGCGGTTATATTTGTTAAACGATGTCTTGATCGAGTTACAGGTGGTGAACGTACAAAAGGTGATGAACGTCTTGCTCGGTGCATTCACTGAATATCCTATTAGTTTTAAAAAGGAAAGAAAAATTATAATAAGTTATCCAATTAATAGACTTTTCTGATTTTGCCCACGTTTCGAATAGCCAAAAGATGCAGCAGAGGGGCAGGATTCGTTTGGTCTCAATATAATTGAGGACTGTTTGGCTCCAATAACCCGGTCCACGTACAAATCCAACTATTACTACGAACCAGAAAATTTTGATGTCTATCAATTTAACCACTTAAAATAAATTTTCGTAATTTTAAGAAATTTAGATAAGAAGTAGAAAAAATTCTAAGTCCTAAAAACTAGAATGGCGAGAAATAAGAGAGAAAAAGAGTTCGTCGCAAAAGGTTGAAAAAGAAAAAAATGGTTGAAAAATAAAAGGTGACGGAAAAATAAAAGAAACTTATAAAAACTTAAAAATACTTGACTAACCTAACCTTATTACTACAACTAACTTAAAATTATAATCGCAAATTGAAATTACTAATTGGAATGATAATTGATACATAGTAAAAGGTCTAAAAATATTAAATCTTACAAGGAAAAACTAAATCCCAAATGGAAATAACTTAAAAAGAAACTAAAACTTAAAAAGGCGTCGCAAAATTCTAAAGAACCTAAATCTTAGTCTAAAGAAAAAGCACTTAAGGAATTCTACGGCAAAGCCTAAAAATCTAGGAGTAAAAATAATTATAGCAAAAACTAAGTTTAAAATTAATTATGAGCTAAAAATACAAAAGTTATGCTACAACGATTAAAAAGGTACAAAATATAAAAATATACAAAAAGTTGTAAAAAGTACAATTTTTATAAAAATATTATTTTTATTTTATTAAACTATTAATTTTACAATTTTAATAAAACTAATTAAACAAAATACATAAATTAAGTAAAAAGTAAAAATAAAACTAAAAACTTATAATAATAATAATAATAATTAGGTTAAAATAATAATAATTAATAATTACCGTAATTAATGCTCGATTAGGGCTTCCTGTACGCGTGTCAGAGAAGCTCCGCGAGTTGCGGTGATTAATGAAGAAAACCCCGCGAGTCGCGGGGATCAGAAATTCAGCTGACAGGGTTGAGTTTTTACGCGTTTTCTTTATTTTTTATTTTTTTTATTTTATGTTTTCTGTTTTTTAAATAAATAAAAGATTTTAAAATAAAACTTATATTTTTATAAACTAAAATAGAAATAAAGAAACTTATAAAACTTAAATATTTAACAAAATCTTAAAAATGCTTATATTTTTGTTTTTTTTTCTTTTTATATTTTTAAAACGTATTTTTACAAAAACGAATTTTAATAAAAGTTAACTAATTTTTTTTTTCTTATTAGCGTTGCGCTTCCGGCTTTTAAGAGTGTTCCCCGGCAGCGGCGCCAAAAATACTTGATGTCAAAGCAGAGGGGTATAAAATACTATTAAATTTTAGCAGAAAATACTATTAAATACGATACAATTTTACACAAGATATTTATTTATTTATAGAATGGATATACTTAAACCTTGCTACAACACTTATAGGCAGTATACCTAATCGTACAGTAGTGTAGTTTTTAGTAAGTCCGGTTCGTTCCACAGGGAAATCTTTAAACAAAGCTCAACGCTATATTAGTTTACTTTTATAAAAATACAAATATATATATAAGTAATATTATTATTATAAAGGGGGGTTTTTACCGTTTAATGACCGGTTTGTCGATTTTAAAACTTTAGTCGCAGTTAAAACCTAATGTAAAATATAAAATAAATATAAGACTTTAAATTAAAGCGTAAAGTAAATAACGATAATGAAATTGCGAATAATAAAAATGCGATAAAATTGCGATAATTAAAAAGTACGATAATTAAAAGTGCGATAAAATAAAATAAATAAAAGTGCGATAATTAGAAGTGCAATTAAATATAAAATAAAGGAAATTAAATATGAAATAAAAGAATTATGCTTATTTAAACTTCCGTAATCATAATGTTTGACGTGTTGATTTTAGTTTTATGCCCATGGGTTAATTGTCCTTTGTCCTGGATTATTTAATATGTCCGTCTGGTTTTTGTCCATAACAGTCCATCAGTCATAAATATAAATTGCAAGTGTCCTCGTCAAATTATTATTATACCCGAAGTTAAATATTCCAACTAATTGGGGATTCGAATTGTAACAAGGTTTTAATACTTTGTTTAATGAATACACCAGGTTATCGACTGCGTGTAAACCAAGGTTTTACTACTTTGTTAACAATTACACCAATTACCCTTGAATGTAATTTCACCCCTGTTTTAATTATTCTAGTGGCTATTAATCCATTCCCGTGTCCGGTTAAATGAACGATTATTCGTACATATAAATACCCCGCCCATCGTGTCCGATCGAGTGTATATGGTAATTTATAGGGACGCCCAATTGTAAATCTTTATATTAACATTAACAAACTTTCATTTAGTTAAACAAATATAAAGCCCATTAATAGCCCATAGTCTAGTTTCCACAAGTGTCGTTCTTTTGTCCAAACCCCAATTATGGTACAAAGCCCAATTACCCAATTTTAGTAATTAGCCCAACATCATGATTACTTCGTTTTAAATAAGCATAATAATAACTTAGCTACGAGACATTAATATAAAAAGGTTGAACATAACTTACAATGATTAAAAATAGCGTAGCGTTACACGGACAGAATTTCGACTTACACCCTTACAACATTCGCTAACATACCCTTATTATTAGAATTATAATTAAAATTAAAATATAAATTATAAATATAAATATAAATTTTACGTATGAAGAGGAAGAAAAAGATGATATTTTGATCAGAATTCGGTTGGCTTTATAGCCAGAGTTGAATTTTGGGGCTCCGCGACTCGAGGCAAAATGCCCTTCAAACTCCGCGAGTCGCGGAGGATGTATTTACAGCTCACACCCTTGGAGTTCCTTGCTGCCGACGGTTTTAATAATATATATATATAATATATATATAATTAATATAATTAATTATATATTATATTATATTTATATACATAGTTAACTTGTAATTTTTAGTCGGTTGCGTCGAGCGTTAAGAGTTGACTCTGGTCCCGGTTCCGGATTTTCGAACGTCCTCGCGTACAATTTAATATCTTGTACTTTGCGTTTTGAATCTTGTACTCTTGTGATTTCGAGACGTTTCTTATCAATAATTGGAACCTCTTTGATTGTCTTTTGTTCTTTTGAGCTTTTTGGTCGTTTGCGTCTTCAATTCGTCGAATCTGTCTTTTGTCTTCACCTTTTATTATTTAAACGAATATCACTTGTAAATAGAACAATTGCAACTAAAAGCTTGTCTTTCTTGAGGAATAATGCTATGAAATATATGTTCGTTTTTAGTATTATCAATGGCTTTTGAACAACTCAGTTCAAAACCCGATCCTAACATGGAAACTACTTCTTCCGCACAAAACTCATTTTTCTCAAAGAAGGGTGTTCCTACGATGACTATAGAAGAACTGGATATCTTGTTTGATAGTCTTTACTCTCCTTGGCGGAACTCAGATGTTCATGACATATCGGAAACACCAAAACAATCACTTACTGTGGAGACACAACCAAGTCTCTATGATGAAGATACCACTCTAACTGATTCACCAGTTGTTTCTCCAGAAACACAAATACACCCATTAGACATTGTTACATCAGAACAAGAGGATCATGGCTCGGCGTCAATAACGGTTGATGTTTTAATGGATACCACTGATGCAGGACCTTTTCCACATACCAACCGATGGACTAAAAGTTATCCAATTGATCTTATCATTAGTAATGCAACTGCTCCAGTTTCAACCCGAAGGGCTACTCAGAATATGTGTTTATATACTGCCTTTCTTAGCTAGATTGAACCAACTTAGGTTGCTCAATCTTTACTTGATCCAAACTAGGTGATAGCAATGTAAGAAGAGATAGATCAATGTGAATGTTTGAAGGTGTGGCGATTAGTTCCAAGACCAGCGGGTCAACGATCAATAGGGGTTAAGTGGATTTTTAAGAACAAGAAGGATTCTGATGGGTTTGTAGTTAGAAATAAGGCATATCTTGTGGCCAAGGGATATCGACAATAAGAGGGTATTGATTATGATGAGACATTTGCTCCGGTTGTAAGAATTAAGGCTATTCATTTGTTTCTTGCTTATGCTTCTAATATGAAGTTTACGGTGTTTCAAATGGATGTCAAAACTGCTTTTCTAAATGGTAATCTTCAAGAAGAAGTTTATGTTGATCAACCAGAAGGCTTTGTCGACGTCTACTACTTGGGGAAAGCTTTGTACGGTCTAAAACAAGCATCGCGTGCATGGTATGAGACCTTGACAAAGTATTTGCTGGAAAATGGCTTCTCTCGTGAAACGATTAATACAACGCTCTTCATCCGTAAAAACCACGGTCACATTCTCCTGGTTCAAATTTATGTTGATGATATTATATTTGGTTCCACGTCCCTGGCCTTATGCAAAGAATTTTGTGACCTTATGGCTAACAAATTCAAAATGAGCATGCTTGACCAGCTCAATTTTTTCTTGGGATTACAAGTCAAACAATTATCAAATGGCCGTTTGTTAATTACTATTTTCTAGATTAAATGAGAATTAAAATGAAACTGATGCGCAAACAAAAACTGTACTTGAATGTGTTGCATGCTACGTAAGTTGTAGGAACCGTATGATATTATGATTGGTCTTTTTAGAAAGCTTATGAGATGTACTTACGCAATTACTAGACTTTTTTGATTAACACACTCCAAAGAAATCACACTCCAAAGTAGTGGTTAGAATTTTTTAGTACCTAAAAGGTACACCTAACCTTGGAATCTGGTATCCTCATAGATCTAATTTCACTCTCACTGCTTATACGGATGCGGATCATGGCGGTTGCCATGTTGATAGGAAAATCACATCTGGATCAATTCAGATGTTGGGGAATATGTTAGTTGGTTGGTCATCCAAGAAATAAACTGTGTTTCATTGTCAACTGCTGAGTCTGAGTATATTGCGGCAGCTCACTATTGTTCTCAAGTTTTGTTGATGCAAGCTCAAATATTGGATTATGGCTTTAAGATTACTAAGACCCCGATATACTGTGATTCACAAAGTGCAATTACAAATACTAGAAACCCAGTCTAACATTCTAAGACTAAACACATAGATATTCGTTATCACTTTATTAAGGATCATGTAGAAAAGGAGCATGTAGAATTATACTTCGTGCCTACAAAAGTACAATTAGCCGACGTGTTCACTAAACCTTTAGATGAAGTTAGGCTAAAGTTCTTGATACAACAAATTGGCATGGTGGAGTATAGTGCTTAATTCCCTTAGTTCTATGGGAACTTATACTTGGGATCTTGTGTTTAAGGGGAGTATACACTGTCTAGGGGGAGCAACTGGCTGCTTTAGATATTATATTTCTACTTGGATATTTTGCCTTCATGTTAACTCCTGATGCTTATATTTCAATCGTTACGATAGAGGGAGGTAACTGATTGATATCTTGTTTCAAGGGGGAGTTATTAAATTTTGTTATGGTGAAATCAAAATGGTGATTTACTCAAGTGTATATCACATTTTGCGGGGGAGAAAGGGAGATAATGAAAAAGAAAATTGATTTTCAAAAGTGAATTCATAAAACTTTATGTTTTAGTCTAATAAAATTCACTTTGGTTTGTATACATCTCAGTATGCAACCCGCTATAATAATTGGTATCACTAAAGATTTGTGCTTTGTACATAATTCAAGTTTTTCTAAGTATAAATCTTTATTTGTAGAAAATTCATAAAAATTGGAAAAGTTAAAATCCAAAAAGATTTGAATTTTTCATGAATAATTGCTATTTTTAGCATCATACAGAGTTTGACAACAAAAAGCCCAGATTCGGTAAGTCTCAAAATGCTCAAAATTCAGTCAACCTTAAATTTTAATGAAAATATAATAAACTTGTGAATTTCTTGATATTGATTTGTCAAAGTTTGAAGTTAAATTGTTTAAAGTTTGAAAATGGACTGCATTCGGTATTTAAAGCCGATTCGGTAAGAGTCAAAGTCATTTTCAGTATCTATAAATAGAAGAGTCAAAGTCAAAGACTTTTACGATTTCTTAAGCTTATACCGAATCTGATTATCATACCAATTTGTGCTAAACTACCAAGTCCGTTCATTAATTACTTTAATTCTTTGGTAATTTCTTCTTTTAAACAAGTTTATGATATACATATTATAGATCTGGGTTGAATGAAAGTATATAAACCAAAAAAGATCTCATATTATATGATTTAGACCCTTAATTTGTAAAATCTTTGAACGAAACTGAATCTGAGATAAAACGTTAAATTTAAGATTAAATCAGATTCATGTGGTTGCATTCTATGAGATAAAGTCTATTATGTGATTGAGATGTTGATCTATCAGAGAAAAGATTTAGATTGCATGTTTAATTCATGTTTAATAGGTTTAGTACATACCGAATGTGTTCATGCTACAGTACCGAGTCTTTTCAAACCATTAACATTTTTATCTGATTCTTTTGAATTTAAAATTGATTCTGGTTGAAAACTTGAGTGTTATATGACTAGAAATGTATGTTAAAGGTATAATATATGAAAATTGAAGATACCGAATCTGATATCTGGTCTGGATACCGAGTCTGACATTTGGTAGCATAAAACTTCATGATTTGAATTTGAAATACTTAGATGCTTAATCTAGTTCATTTTTGTGAAAAGAAAAGTTCATTTGGTAACAAAATTTGACAAAATTTAATGGTTACCTAATCTGTTACATGATCCTGAAAAATGACTAAGTGTTGATTGAATTTTTGGCATTATTGTTTGATTAATCATGATACTTGTATTAATTGTTTGAATGCTTAAATTAGATATCATGTGAAATGTCCCGTTCATATTGATTATAAACGTTCCATATTAATTGATTTCGTTGCGAGGTTTTAACCTCTATATGATACGTTTTTCAAAGACTGCATTCGTTTTTAAAACAAACCATAACCTTTATTTTATCGACAAGGTTTAAAGGACACCGCCTAGATTATGAGAAATGATAATCTAAAAATATCACACTTACACACTACCAATACATATTGGTTTACAATATTAATATGTTACAACAAAGTAAATTTTGAATGCAGTTTTAAACAATATTATACAAGCATGCTGACTCCAAATCTTGTCCATATATTAGCTTGCAACAGCGGAAGCTCTTAATAATCACCTGAGAATAAACATTCTTTAAACGTCAACAAAAATGTTGATGAGTTATAGGTTTAACCTATATATTTATCAAATCGTAATAATAGACCACAAGATTTCATATTTCAATACATATCCCATACATAGAGATAAAAATCATTCATATGGTGAACACCTAGTAACCGTAATTAACCAGATGCGTATAAGAATATCCCCTATCATTCTGGGACATCCATCGGACATGATAAAACAACATCGAATTACTAAAGCATCCGCTACAGCGGATGGGGTTTGTTGAGCCCAATAGATCTATCTTTAGGATTCGCGTCAATTAGTAGACTGCTTTACTAATTCTTAGGTTACCAAGTAAAAGGGGCATATTCGGCTTCGATCGTTCAGCCATAGAAAGTAGTTTCATGTACTTGTGTCTATTTTGTAAATCATTTATAAAACTACATGTATTCTCATCCCAAAATATTAGATTTTAAAAGTGGGACTATAACTCACTTTCACAGATTTTTACTTCGTTGGGAAGTAAAACTTGGCCATTGGTCGATTCACGAACCTATAACAAATATGTACATATATATCAAAGTATGTTCAAAATATATTTACAACATTTTTAATACGTTTTAATGTTTTAAGTTTATTAAGTCAGCTGTCCTCGTTAGTAACCTACAACTAGTTGTCCATAGTTAGATGTACAGAAATAAATTGATATATATTATCTTGACCTAATCCACGACCCAGTGTATACACGTCTCAGGCTAGATCACAACTCAAAGTATATATATTTTTGGAATCAACCTCAACCCTGTATAGCTAACTCCAACATTACTGCATATAGAGTGTCTATGGTTGTTCCAAATAATATATATAGATGGGTCGATATGATATGTCAAAACATTTGTATACGTGTATATGATATCCCAAAATTACATAATATATTAGAATACATGTATAATACAATATAAGTTAGCTAGGATATGATTTGTATATAATTGTTACAATATTTCCCGTAGCTACAACAATCAAAAAATATCCAATCTTGTTTTACCCATAACTTCTTCGTTTTAAATCCGTTTTGAGTGAATCGAATTGCTATGGTTTCATATTGAAGTCTATTTTATGAATATAAATAGAAAAAGTATAGGTTTATAGTCAGAAATATAAGTTACAAGTCATTGATGTAAGAGGTAGTCATTTCAGTCGAAAGAACGATGTCTTGATGACCATTTTGAAAAACATACTTCCACTTTGAGTTTAATCATGATTTTTGGATATAGTTTCATGTTCATAAGAAAAATCATTTTCCCAGAAGAACAACTTTTAAATCAAAGTTTATCATAGTTTTTAATTATCAAACCCAAAACAGCCCGCGGTGTTACTACGACGGCGTACATCCGGTTTTACGGTGTTTTTGGTGTTTTCAGGTTTTAAATCATTAAGTTAGCATATCATATAGATATATAACATGTGTTTAGTTGATTTTAAATTTCAAGTTAGAAGGATTAACTTTTGTTTGCGAACAAGTTTAGAATTAACTAAACTATGTTGTAATGATTACAAGTTTAAACCTTCGAATAAGGTAGTTTTATGTATATGAATCGAATGATGTTATGAACATCATTACTACCTCAGGTTTTATGTATAAATCTACTGGAAATGAGAAAAATAGAGCTAGCTTCAAAGGATCCTTGGATGGCTTGAAAGTTCTTGAAGCAAAATCATGACACGAAAACAAGTTCAAGTAAGATTTCCACTCGAAATAAGATTGTTATAGTTATAGAAATTGAATCAAAGTTTTAATATGAGTATTACCTTGTATTAGAAAGATATCTTACTGTAAATAAGAAACATTTCTTGAGGTTGGATGATCACTTTACAAGATTGGAAGTAAGCTAGCAAACTTGGAAGTATTCTTGATTTTATGAAACTAGAACTTATAGAATTTATGAAGAACACTTAGAACTTGAAGATAGAACTTGAGAGAGATCAATTAGATGAAGAAAATTGAAGAATGAAAGTTTTTATAGGTGTTTTTGGTCATTGGTATATGGATTAGATATAAAGGATGTGTAATTTTGTTTACATGTAAATAAGTCATGAATGATTACTAATATTTTTGTAATTTTATGAGATATTTCATGCTAGTTTCCAAATGATGGCTCCCACATGTGTTAGGTGACTCACATAAGCTGCTAAGAGCTGATCATTGGAGTGTATAAACCAATAGTACATACATCTAAAAGCTGTGTATTGTACTAGTACGAATACGGGTGCATACGAGTAGAATTGTTGATGAAACTGAACGAGGATGTAATTGTAAGCATTTTTGTTAAGTAGAAGAAGTTTGATTAGTATATTGAAGTCTTTCAAAAGTGTATGAATACATATTGAAACACTACATGTAAATACATTTTAACTGAGTCATTAAGTCATCGTTAGTCATTACATGTAAATGTTGTTTTAAAACCTTTAGGTTAACGATCATGTTAAATGTTGTTAAGCCATTGTTTATTATATTTAAAGAGATGTTAAATTGTTACATTATCATGATATTATGATATATAATATATCTTAGTATGATATATATACACTTAAATGTTGTTACAAGAATAATCGTTACGTATATGTCTCGATTCAAAATCATTAAGTTAGTAGTCTTATTTTTACATATGTAGTTCATTGTTAATACACTTAATAATATATTTACTTATCATTTAACATAATTAACCAAGTGTATCAATATCTTAATATGATTCATATGTGAAACGCCCCGTCCTAATCCATCCGGACGAAGTCCACATTGATTATAAACGATTCATAATAGTTGATTACATCGCGAGGTACTTGACCTCTAAATGATACATTTTACAAACATTTCATTCGTTTTTAAAAGACAAACTTTCATTACATCGAAAGTTGACCGGTATGCATACCATTTCATAATATCCAACTATAAATGACCTAATCCGTCATTCACTTAATAATCTTTAATGAACTTCAATGACTCGAATGCAACGTCTTTTGAAATATGTCATGAATGACTCCAAGTAATATCCTTAAAATGAGCTAATGCACAACGGAAAATTTCTTTCAAATATGAGAATAAACATGCTTTCAAGTGTCAACCAAAAGGTTGGTGAGTTCATTAGTTTATAGTAAACAGTAAAAATTCATCATTTTGATAGACCACAAGATTTAAATCCTGCATGGTACAAATGGGCCCGAATCCTATACCCACCTGTAATATACATGCGATATCTTATAAATACAGTACACCTTTCTCGTGTACGAAATCATCTTTCATAAATCTTAGTAACCGTACACATATCTCGTGCGCAAAAAAATAACATACACATAACCTGTGTATAAATTCATTCTCTCGATACATAACATTCATATCAATTGGTGGCAATTATCATGTTCACATAATTCAATGGTGGCAATTATCCTGTCCACATAATTCAACGGTGGCAATTATCATGTCCACATAATTCAACAATAATCCGCAGAACTTCTGTCTGCATAATAATTCATTCGAGGAATGTTTTGCTTGTTTCTATCTCGTCAAACATTTATAAAAGCATTTCATATATTCGCAGTTCAAAATGTATTTCAAAAGCATTTAATAAAGCAATTGTAAAAGTAGCGCAAGTATTCTAAGTCCCAAAAAATGTAAAGAGTAAAAAGGGTATATGAAACTCACCATAATGTATTTCGTAGTAAAAATACATATAACATCATTGAACAAGTAAACAATGCAGGGTTGGCCTCGGATTCACGAACCTATATCATTTGTGTATTTATTAATACATAAAATAAAAATCGAGTAAATTTATATATATTATTATTAGTGACATAATTTTTATATTAATAACTTATATATATATATATATATATATATATATATATATATATATATATATATATATATATATATATATATATATATATATATATATTTCCTTATTTAGTTAAATATATTCATTTTGTATATAAAAATGTTAATATAATTAAGTTATGTATATTAAATATATTTTCATGTATATATATATATATATATATATATATATATATATCAATCATTTGATGAAACTATTAATTATAATAATACGAAAATAATAGGTGTAATGGTAATAATAATATTAATGATACTAGTGATTATGATACTTGTAATTGTGATAATAATTTCAATATTAATTATCATACTAGTAATAATAATACAATAATAATATTACTAGTAATAATAATATTAGTAGTGATAATACTAATAAATTTTTAAGTGTTAATACTAGTAATAATAATGATAATATCATAAGTTATATTAATAATAATAATGATCATATAGTTAATAATAATAACTTAACATAATAATAGTATTAATGGTAAATAAATATTAATGGTAATAAACACTAACATTTAATGATAATAATAATATTAATAATATTTATAATACTTAATGGTAATAATACTAATAATAATAATACTACAACTAAAAAAATAAAGACTACCTCATATTTTGTTGTAGCTTCCATGGTTAAATAAAAAAAAATGTCATTGCCCAGATTCGAACTCATGACCTTCCGATAACCTATCAACACCCCTATCCAATCATCTGTCTATGTTTAACTGAAATATTACAGACCTAATATCTATATATGCTAATATATCTGTTTATTCTTTTTCTTAAACAACAGCCCATCTCCATCATCAAGTAATACCATTTCAAGAGCCCAACAGAAAATAAGTTTTGGCCCACATGAGTATCGAAACATAACAGCTTATTAGGGCCTGATCCAAAAACTCTCTAATGGGTTTGGTTGAGTAATATTCCAACGGTGGAAAGAAAAAATTTTACGCAGCCTTTCATAATCAATTGGGGTTTGTATGTTTATAGGTTGTCGGCCACAACAGAAAGAAGAGCACTCATCTTTGACTTTAAGCTTTAAATATCATCTTAATATTTATAATTCGAATAGTTAGTGATTTGTTTGAACCAGAAAGCTGAATAACTCGATCATCAGTAAAGAAATAGGTAAATGATTGTGGCGGTTAAAACAGCAAACGATGTATAGAGTTTAAGTAGGTGTTCAAGGGTGTTGGTTGTGGTGGTGTTAGGGCAGAACACAACATTAAAAGGTGGTTTATAGTCGTGAGGTGGTGAGGGTTTCTCGGCTGCAAAACAAGATCGAGTGGTGGCGTTTTGGGTCATCTTTCCAGCGAAAACAGAAAATAATTATAGGAAATTAACAAGGGTTTGTAATGGAAATAGGAAATATGTTGGGTGTAGTTCGATGGTGGGGATTGTGGTGTTCACTTAAACAAAAACAGAAACATATAACAGTCGAGCGGTAATGGTGATGCAAAGGTAAGGGTTTTAGTTTGATTCTTTACTCGACATAAAAGAAAACAAGTAATAATTATCTTGTTGGTTATCAAGCTAGGTGGTGGAGATGGTTGAAGATGAGACGTGATCGGGTTGTTCAAAAGAAGAGAGAAGGAATCAAAGCAAATGGGTTGTGTGGTTTTGTGGGTGTCATTGGAACGAACGAGAACACAAATTAGAGTGATCGTGTCAATCATGTATCTCCTGATCATTTCACGACCATAATAGGTTCTTTAATGGATTGAAAAGTGAAGAAGCTAGGATTGTTTTGTAATGAAGGAGAGATACAATGGTGGCGGTTTGTCCGGTGGAAGGTGGTTTCATGAAAAAGTAACGGAATTAGAACGAACGTGTAGTAGCATCAATTGGTTTTCGTGTGATGGTGTTCTAAATGGATTTCAATGGTGTTGTTTGCTACAGTAGAGACATTCCTGCATCGAGTTACAGGTAATTCGAAAGTGTATAAGTGTGGGTTGTATGGTTTTTGTTGAATTTGTTCAAAACAGAAAAGAGAAACAGAAAGAGACGATAGACAGAGGCGACTTCTTTGAATCTGTTTTAAATTAGATTTGCAGATAGAGTAAAGGACTGTATGAGTAAATGATGGAGTTGGTATCAAGTTGAATAGCTTTAACAGACAAGAAGTACCAACACTGTATAAAAGATGAAAAAATAAAAATAAAATGATAGGTACCCTCAACTGATTTTGTTGTTACTCTGTGATGGAATTAGATTCTGTAACAAAATTTGAGATAGAGGACAAAGTGTAAAAAGGGTGATCGTGATGTTGAACAGATTTTGTTTTCCAATTCTAATTATACGATTTTATATAAATAAAACTAATGAATATAAATTAATGATTAATAATTATAAATATTTTAATTATAATCAAAAATACAAATAATAATAATAAGAGTAATAATAATAATAATAAGCCATAATGATAATTTTAGTGAAATTGTTAATAATAATGCTGATTAATGTAAATAATGAAAGTAGTAATAGTAATACAAAACTTAATATTGTTCATCTTGATAATAATAATAATAATATTAGTAATAATGTTAATATAACAAGTTATATATAAATTTTCATATCTATATATTATAATAACATTCATAATACTGATTTTATTATTAATATTTATTTTAAAGGAAATAATAATGATCTTAATATAATAACTATAATTTAACTTGTAATTAAATTAGATGTAATATATATTATGTAATATCTTTTATCGAATATTGGGTATTTATATTTTTATAAACATTACCATATATACACCATTATTTATATATAGATTTCATATACATATATATATATTCATTTTAATAGTAACTTAATAAATCTATATTCTACTTTATATTTTTAATTCTAATTGATTAAAGTGTATTTTATTAATTTCAAATATACTATATACATTTATATTTAAATATGTATATTTATATTTACATGATTAGTTACACACAATTGTTCATGAATCGTCGAGCACGGTCAAGGGTAATTAATTACATGAATATAGTTCCAAAATTTTTGAGACTCAACATTACAGATTTTTGCTTATCGTGTCGGAAACATATAAAGATTAAAGTTTAAATTTGATCGGAAATTTCCGGGTCATCACAGTACCTATCCGTTAAAGAAATTTCGTCCCGAAATTTGAGTGAGGTCGTCATGGCTAACAATAAAAAATGTTTTCATGACAATTATGAGTTGATACATAGGGTTTTATCATCATTGAGTAATATGGATAAAACCATTTGATTTTGTGAAGAGTACGAGTGAACCTATCATAAAAGATTGAAATGAGTAGGTGCAGGTTTGTCGTAACTGGTGACGTAGTCACGATTGATTTCCGGAATTCATGGGATTTAAAGAAAATCTTCGTAATACGATTTGGTACTTCGGTGATTTAGGATATCAGGATCTTCTTTGATTAAATACAATAATCTATTTCGATTGATCTGTCGAATAATTCACTATAAATCCACTCCCTTCGTTTCCTTACAACTCACACCTTCTATTCTTTCTCCCTCAACTCATACTTTAAAGCATTCTATAATATATCCATGATATACTTCTAACCTTCATATCTGTCATTCTTCTTTTTCATTACCACCGGAGGATTTTATTTATTTTTACTATTACCTTGGGCTTATAGTAACTTTAATTCTCCCGTGCCTTTACGTGACAATACGTATTGATATGCACGGTTTGTAATTTATGTGTTGATGTCGAGCTTTATATTTTTTTTTATATATTCAAGAGTTCCATACTACTGTCTCCTCTTCGCGACTTCAAGTCAAGCAAGTAATGGTCCAGAATTTGTAAGTATGGATTTTGAAATGAACATAGTTAATATTCTAAGAAGGGAATCGTAATGGCACGATCTTGATTTGTCAAATTACCAGATTTTCCAGAAAAATAGAACTATTAAGAAGATATGTTCTTAATATGTTTGGAGATTTGGTAGAATGTAAGAGTCGTGTAAATGGCACATGATGACGGTATGTTCTGTGAATCATCATGTTCCATTAGAAACTCAACATGAATTACTGTAATATAATCACGTTGATCAAGTGTCATTATATTATACTAACTCATGCATCAGTTTCCAACATTACTTCTAAAACATTCATATTTTAAATTCGAAGGTTCGTAAAATATAGAAACTAAAACTGTTTTCTTTTATGATGTAATACAGATAGCACGAAGATATAACTAATTTCGGACAAGAAGAGTTATGAAAATATCCTCTGAAATATCGAAGATATTTATGATGATATTTTGGAATTTTTAAGTTCGATGATTGATGAAGAAAGATTTTACGCAAGATTTTAACATGAGTACGGAGCAAGATATTCGTTGAAGGTTTCATCGGATCCGGAATTACCTGGATTCTTTAAACATAGAGTTTGGTCCTTGTATTTGTCCTTGGTCTCCTTCATGGTTAGCTCAATCCGTTTTTTTCAGTTTCAACATTTCTGAGCTTTTCCAACATACTATTCTTTATCATCAAACTTTCGATGATTAAGGTCGTTTACGGTTGTCTATAGTTTCTGCTGATTCATTCAGCTTTTTCAACATTCAGAGTATTGATTTGTGACTGAGTGCTTTTTCAGAATTTCAGAATGAGAGATTATAATTCTTAGAGATAAATGTCATACATATAACTGTTGATGTAGATATGCTATGAGTTTTCAAAGTATTGATTGCTAATTCTAGGTAATTGGTATGGCAGTTCTCGTTTCAAGATGCGGATGGGTATATGATAGGGTTTCAATGAATAAATATAATGGTTCTTCGAAGAGACTTAAGTCAATGAGTAATGAAGTTGCTGGTAAGTTTACTGCTAACGTGGTGGAATATAAACGATTCTTTGGTAAAGATGACGAAAGGCAAATTCGTATATCAAGGTTATAATAAGGCTAATTCGAATAAAAATCGAAGTTGATTTGTTGAAGCTGTGACAAAATTGGCTAATTTGGAGAGAGAGATCAAAGTTGTTTTCGATAATAATAACGCTAAAGGAATTAGCACAGCTACGCGTTAAACGTTTCTTAGTTTCCGAGTGTTTTCAGGTGCATAACTATATGCATCAATCTTTTCTTCCGTAGATGAAGTACGGTTGTTTCATCCTCCCGATTGGGTGTTTTCAAGAATTACGAAAGGTTTGAACGCAGATTATAATCGTCAAGATACAAATGAGGTTTAAGATGAAAATCAAGTGGCAACTTGAAGAATTGTTTAGTTTCATATGTTATAATCAATATTTTAATTCATTTTAATTGTCCACTGTTGGTAGTCCTCAGTTCATTAGTCCACAGTTAGCTAGGAACAGTTAGCTAAAATTTTGTTAGCGTGGATTCTTAAAAAAATTTCTCATAGTTAATTTGTTTGTTTCTAACAAATTTTATTCCATCAAATGTTTTCTTCATTATGCCACTTGTTGGATTCTGATAGGTCAAATCCAAATATGAAATTTAACTTGGATGAAAATAGTTGTTCTTTGGTGATCGGATACGTATATGCGTGAATTTGAGCAGTGTTGTTAATGACTGCTGAATCTGAATTGAAGAATGTACAGTGTAACTTATTAATGTGAAATTTAAATATTCCTAGGGTATTACCTACCCGTTAAAATATTTTCACCATTAACAGTTTGTACGAAAGAATAATTTTTTTTAATCACAATCTTTATGAAAATATATATACATATATATTTTCTTCAGATGTAATCATGGATTTAATGAGTCAATATAATATTAGACTCATTTGATCTTTAGTTTAAGCTAGAATAAGTAATCTCTAAAACTATTAGGATCCACATATTCTTCGCAGAATATTGATGAATTTATGGATCAATACTTCATCGTTAATTGCTGTTGGTACTCCTTGGTATCTATGGTGCGTATGATGTTGATGTTCGTGAGACAGATTGTATTATTGAGGTGTGAGATGCGAATGTTGTTGTTGGTGGTGTTGTTGGTGCCGGTAATGTTGCTGAAGCTGGTACATTTTTCACCATATTTTTCAAAACTACAACTCGGGTGCGAAGCTCGTTGACTTCTTCTATTATTCCAGGATGATTGTCGGTCGAAACGAGTGGATCAATAAGGTTTAAAATTATGGATAGAATATAGTTGTGACGAGATACTCTGGAAATAAGAGAGAAAATGGTGTATCGAACAGGTTCGCCGGTAAGTGTTTCAGGTTCATCGTCAAGAGGGTAATTTGGTTGATGGAAAGGATCGCCTTCTTCACGTCTCAATTGATTAAGTCGACTACGAACCCATCTCCAATTCATCCAGAATAGATGATGGCTAATTGATTGATTCATTCCAGTTACACTGCTTTCGGAGCTCGAGTGGAAGTCCATATCGGATTAGCTATCGGAATAGCTATAGAAATCTGAGGGACTCGAACTGGTTGAGGGATTCATCTCGTACAGTCAGATGATGTATATTCGATAAGAAATAGATTATAGGATGTAGATTAGTACCCTACAATACATAATTTACATATGCAGATATAATACTAAAATCCCATAAGTTATGGATGAATTCTACGGAAGCTGTCAGACAAGTCTACAGTAACAGATACGCTAAGATATGAATTATCAGATACGCTAAGATATGAATTTTTGTCTATACACTATCGATGCACTAAATGCAGTAAGATGTGTCTAGACTAAGAATGATAAGCAAGTGATTCTCTAAGAATGATAAGCAGGTAATTTTCGACATGAAATGATAAGCAAAACTTTTGACATGCAGACATGGTCGAAGTCCAGACTCACTAATGCATCCTAACGACTTATCAGTTAGACACACTAATGCAGACCTGATTCGCTAAGAACACCGCTCTGATACCAACTGAAATACCCCATCCTAATCCATCCGGACGAAGTCCACATTGATTATAAACGATTCATAATAGTTGATTACATCGCGAGGTACTTGACCTCTAAATGATACATTTTACAAACATTTCATTCATTTTTAAAATACAAACTTTCATTACATCGAAAGTTGACCGGTATGCATACCATTTCATAATATCCAACTATAAATGACCTAATCCGTCATTCACTTAATAATCTTTAATGAACTTCAATGACTCGAATGCAACGTCTTTTGAAATATGTCATGAATGACTCCAAGTAATATCCTTAAAATGAGCTAATGCACAACGGAAGATTTCTTTCAAACCTGAGAATAAACATGCTTTCAAGTGTCAACCAAAAGGTTGGTGAGTTCATTAGTTTATAGTAAATAGTAAAAATTCATTATTTTGATAGACCACAAGATTTAAATCCAGCATGGTACAAATGGGCCCGAATCCTATACCCACCTATAATGTACATGCGATATCTTTTAAATACAGTACACCTTTCTCGTGTACGAAATCATCTTTCATAAATCTTAGTAACCATACACATATCTCGTGCACAAAAAAATAACATACACATAACCTGTGTATAAATTCATTCTCTCGATACATAACATTCATATCAATTGGTGGCAATTATCATGTCCACATAATTCAATGGTGGCAATTATCATGTCCACATAATTCAACGGTGGCAATTATCATGTCCACATAATTCAACGGTGGCAATTATCATGTCCACATAATTCAACAATAATCCGCAGAACTTCTGTCTGCATAATAATTCATTCGAGGAATGTTTTTCTTGTGTCTATCTCGTCAAACATTTATAAAAGCATTTCATGTATTCGCAGTTCAAAATGTATTTCAAAAGCATTTAATAAAGCAATTGTAAAAGTAGCGCATGTATTCTCAGTCCCAAAAAATGTAAAGAGTAAAAAGGGTAAATGAAACTCACCATACTGTATTTCGTAGTAAAAATACATATAACATCATTGAACAAGTGAACAATGCAGGGTTGGCCTCGGATTCATGAACCTATATCATTTGTGTATTTATTAATACATAAAATAAAAATCGAGTAAATTTATATATATTATTATTAGTGACATAATTTTTATATTAATAACTTATATATATATATATATATATATATATATATATATATATATATATATATATATATATATATATATATATATATATATATATATATATATATATATATATATATATATATATATATATTCCTTATTTAGTTAAATATATTCATTTTGTATATAAAAATGTTAATATAATTAAGTTATGTATATTAAATATATTTTCATGTATATATATATATATATATATATATATATATATATATATATATATATATATATATATATCAATCATTTGATGAAACTATTAATTATAATAATACGAAAATAATAGGTGTAATGGTAACAATAATATTAATGATACTAATGATTATGATACTTGTAATTGTGATAATAATTTCAATATTAATTATCATACTAGTAATAATAATACAATAATAATATTACTAGTAATAATAATATTAGTAATGATAATACTAATAAAATTTTAAGTGTTAATACTAGTAATAATAATGATAATATCATAAGTTATATTAATAATAATAATGATCATATAGTTAATAATAATAACTTAACATAATAATAGTATTAATGGTAAATGTAATATTAATGGTAATAAACACTAACATTTAATGATAATAATAATATTAATAATATTTATAATACTTAATGGTAATAATACTAATAATAATAATACTACAACTAAAAAAATAAAGACTACCTCATATTTTGTTGTAGCTTCCATGGTTAAATAAAAAAAATGTCATTGCCCAGATTCGAACTCATGACCTCCCGATAACCTATCAACACCCCTATCCAATCATCTGTCTATGCTTAACTAAAATATTACGGACCTAATATCTATATATGCTAATATATATGTTTATTCTTTTTCTTAAACAACAGCCCATCTCCATCATCAAGTAATACCATTTCATGAGCCCAACAGAAAATAAGTTTCGGCCCACATGAGTATCAAAACATAACAGCTTATTAGGGCCTGATCCAACAACTCTCTAATGGGTTTGGTTGAGTAATATTCCAACGGTGGAAAGAAAAAATTTTACGCAGCCTTTCATAATCAATTGGGGTTTGTATGTTTATAGGTTGTCGGCCACAACAGAAAGAAGAGCACTCATCTTTGACTTTAAGCTTTAAATATCATCTTAATATTTATAATTCGAATAGTTAGTGATTTGTTTGAACCAGAAAGCTGAATAACTCGATCATCACCAAAGAAATAGGTAAATGATTGTGGCGGTTAAAACAGCAAACGATGTATAGAGTTTAAGTAGGTGTTCAAGGGTGTTGGTTGTGGTGGTGTTAGGGCAAAACACAACATTAAAAGGTGGTTTATAGTCGTGAGGTGGTGAGGGTTTCTCGGCTGCAAAACAAGATCGAGTGGTGGCGTTTTGGGTCATCTTTCCAGCGAAAACAGAAAATAATTATAGGAAATTAACAAGGGTTTGTAATGGAAACAGGAAATATGTTGGGTGTAGTTAGATGGTGGGGATTGTGGTGTTAACTTAAACAAAAACAGAAATATATAACAATCGAGCGGTAATGGTGATGCAAAGGTAAGGGTTTTAGTTTGATTCTTTACTCGACATAAAAGAAAACAAGTATTAATTATCTTGTTGGTTATCAAGCTAGGTGATGGAGATGGTTAAAGATGAGACATGATCGGGTTGTTCAAAAGAAGAGAGAAGGAATCAAAGCAAATGGGTTGTGTAGTTTTGTGGGTGTCATTGGAACGAACGAGAAAACAAATTAGAGTGATCGTGTCAATCATGTATCTCCTGATCATTTCACGGCCATAATAGGTTCTTTAATGGATTGAAAAGTGAAGAAGCTAGGATTGTTTTGTAATGAAGGAGAGATACAATGGTGGCGGTTTGTCCGGTGGAAGGTGGTTTCATGAAAAAGAAACGAAATTAGAACGAACGTGTAGCAGCATCAATTAGTTTTTGTGTGATGATGTTCTAAATGGGTTTCAATGGTGTTGTTTGCTACAGTAGAGACATTCCTGCATCGAGTTACAGGTAATTCGAAAGTGTATAAGTGTGGGTTGTATGGTTTTTGTTGAATTTGTTCAAAACAGAAAAGAGAAACAGAAAGAGACGATAGACAGAGGTGACTTCTTTGAATCTGTTTTAAATTGGATTTGCAGATAGAGTAAAGGACTGTATGAGTAAATGATGGAGTTGGTATCAAGTTGAATAGCTTTAACAGACAAGAATTACCAACACTGTATAAAAGATGAAAAAATAAAAATAAAATGATAGGTACCCTCAACTAATTTTGTTGTTACTCTGTGATGGAATTAGATTATGTAACAAAATTTGAGATAGAGGACAAAGTGTAAAAAGGGTGATCGTGATGTTGAACAGATTTTGTTTTCCAATTCTAATTATACGATTTTATATAAATAAAATAAATGAATATAAATTAATGATTAATAATTATAAATATTTTAATTATAATCAAAAATACAAATAATAATAAGAGTAATAATAATAATAATAAGCCATAATTATAATTTTAGTGAAATTGTTAATAATAATGCTGATTATTGTAAATAATGAAAGTAGTAATAGTAATACAAAACTTAATATTGTTCATCTTGATAATAATAATAATATTAGTAATAATGTTAATATAACAAGTTATATATAAATTTTCATATCTATATATTTTAATAACATTCATAATACTGATTTTATTATTAATATTTATTTTAAAGGAAATAATAAGGTTCTTAATATAATAACTATAATTTAACTTGTAATTAAATTAGATGTAATATATGTTATGTAATATCTTTTATCGAATATTGGGTATTTATATTTTTATAAACATTACCATATATACACCATTATTTATATATAGATTTCATATACATATATATATATATATATATATATATATATATATATATATATATATATATATATATATATATATATATATATATATATATATATATATATATATATATATATATATATATATATATATATATATATATATATATATATATATTCATTTTAATAGTAACTTAATAAATCTATATTCTACTTTATATTTTTAATTCTAATTGATTAAAGTGTATTTTATTAATTTCAAATATACTATATACATTTATATTTAAATATGTATATTTATATTTACATGATTAGTTACACACAATTGTTCGTGAATCGTCGAGCACGGTCAAGGGTAATTAATTACATGAATATAGTTCCAAAATTTTTGAGACTCAACATTACAGATTTTTGCTTATCGTGTCGGAAACATATAAAGATTAAAGTTTAAATTTGATCAGAAATTTCCGGGTCATCACAATATGTACTTAGTAAGACGTTGTTATAATGATAATCGTTATATATATCGTTTTCGAGTTTCTTAATTCAATAGTCTCATTTTTATGTATATAACTCATTGTTAAAATACCTAATGAGATACTTACATATCATAATATCATGTTAACTATATATATAACCATATATATGTCATCATAGAGTTTTTACAAGTTTTAACGTTCGTGAATCACCGGTGAACTTGGGTGGTCAATTGTCTATATGAAACCTATTTCAATTAATCAAGTCTTAACAAGTTTGATTGCTTAACATGTTGGAAACACTTAATCATGTAAATAACAATTTCATTTAATATATATAAACATGGAATAGTTCGGGTCACTACAGTACCTACCCGTTAAATAAATTTCGTCCCGAAATTTTAAACAGTTGGAGGTGTTGACGTATCTTCTGGAAATAAGTGCGGGTATTTCTTCTTCATCTGATCTTCTCATTCCCAGGTGAACTCAGGTCCTCTATGAGCATTCCATCGACCTTAACAATTGGTATCTTGTTTTGCTTAAGTCTTTTAACCTCACGATCCATTATTTCGACGGGTTCTTCGACGAATTGAAGTTTTTCGTTGATTTGGATTTCATCTAACTGAATAGTGAGATCTTCTTTAGCAAAAAATTTCTTCAAATTTGAGACGTGGAAAGTGTTATGTACAGCCGCGAGTTGTTGTGGTAATTCAAGTCGGTAAGCTACTGGTCCGACATGATCAGTAATCTTGAATGGTCCTATATACCTTGGATTTAATTTCCCTCGTTTACCAAATCGAACAACGCCTTTCCAAGGTGCAACCTTAAGCATGACCATCTCTCCAATTTGAAATTCTATATCTTTTCTTTTAATGTCAGCGAAGCTCTTTTGTCTACTTTGGGCGGTTTTCAACCGTTGTTGAATTTGGATGATCTTCTCAGTAGTTTCTTGTATTATATCTGGACCCGTAATCTGTCTATCCTCCACTTCACTCCAACAAATCGGAGACCTGCACTTTCTACCATAGAGTGCTTCAAACGGCGCCATCTCAATGCTTGAATGGTAGCTATTGTTGTAGGAAAATTCTGCTAACGGAAGGTGTCGATCCCAATTTTTTCCGAAATCAATAACACAAGCTCGTAGCATGTCTTCAAGCATTTGTATCGTCCTTTCGCTCTGCCCATCAGTTTGTGGATGATAAGCAGTACTCATGTCTAGTCGAGTTCCTAATGCTTGCTGTAATGTCTGCTAGAATCTTGAAATAAATCTGCCATCCCTATCAGAGATAATAGAGATTGGTATTCCATGTCTGGAGACGACTTCCTTCAAATACAATCGTGTTAACTTCTCCATCTTGTCATCTTCTCTTATTAGCAGGAAGTGTGCTGATTTGGTGAGACGATCAACTATTACCCAAATAGTATCAAAACCACTTGCAGTCCTTGGCAATTTAGTGATGAAATCCATGGTAATGTTTTCAAATTTCCATTCCAGAATTTCGGGTTGTTGAAGTAGATTTGATGGTTTCTGATGCTCAGCTTTAACCTTAGAACACGTCAAACATTCTCCTACGTATTTAGCAACATCGGCTTTCATACTCGACCACCAAAAATGTTTCTTGAAATCCTTGTACATCTTTCCCATTCCAGGGTGTATTGAGTATCTGGTTTTATGAGATTCTCTAAGTACCATTTCTCTCATATCTCCAAATTTTGGTACCCAAATTCTTTCAGCCCTATACAGGGTTCCATCTTCCTGAATATTAAGATGCTTCTCCAATCCTTTGGGTATTTCAGCCTTTAAATTTACCTCTTTTAAAACTCCTTGTTGCTCCTCCTTTATTTGAGTAGTAAGGTTATTGTGAATCATTATATTCATAGCTTTTACTCGAATGGGTTCTCTATCCTTTCTGCTCAAGGCGTCGGCTACCACATTTGCCTTCCTCGGGTGGTAACGAATCTCAAAGTCGTAATCATTCAACAATTCAATCCACCTACGCTGTCTCATGTTCAGTTGTTTCTGATTAAATATGTGTTGAAGACTTTTGTGGTCGGTATATATAATACTTTTGACCCATATAAGTAGTGCCTCCAATTCTTTAATGCAAAAACAATCGCGCCTAATTCCAAATCATGTGTCGTATAATTCTGCTCGTGAATCTTCAATTGTCTAGATGCATAAGCAATTACCTTCGTTCGTTGCATTAATAAACCACCGAGACCTTGCTTTGAAGCGTCACAATATATCACAAAATCATCATTCCATTCAGGTAATGATAATATAGGTGCCGTATTTAACTTTTTCTTTAAAAATTGAAACGCTTTCTCTTGTTCATCCTTCTATTCAAATTTCTCCCCTTTATGCGTTAATGCAGTCAAGGGTTTTACTATTCTGGAAAAATCTTGGATGAACCTTCTTTAGTAACCAGCCAGTCCTAAAAATTGGCATATATGCTTCAGAGTTTTCGGGGTTTCCCATTTTTCAACGGTTTCAATCTTTGCTGGATCCATCTGATTACCTTCTTTGTTCACTATGTGACCGAGGAATTGAACTTCTTCCAACCAAAATGCACACTTTGAAAACTTAGCGTACAGTTTTTCCCTCCTTAACAACTCTAGCACTTTTCTCAGATGTTCTTCATGCTCTTGGTCATTCTTTGAGTAAATAAGTATGTCATCGATGAAAACAATGACAAACTTGTCAAGGTATGGTCCACACACTTGGTTCATGAGGTCCATGAACACAGCTGGTGCGTTAGTCAACCCAAACGGCATAACCATAAACTCGTAATGACCGTAACGCGTCCTAAAAGCAGTCTTTGGAATATCATCCTCCTTCACCCGCATTTGATGATACCTAGAACATAAATCAATCTTAGAATAAACCGATGAGCCTTGTAGTTGATCAAATAAGTCGTCGATTCTCGGTAGTGGGTAGCGGTTCTTGATGGTAAGTTTGTTCAACTCTCGGTAGTCGATACATAACCTAAATGTACCATCCTTCATCTTGACAAACAAAACAGGAGCTCCCATGGTGAAGTGCTTGGTCGAATGAAACCATGCTCTAAAAGTTCTTGTAATTGTCTATTAAGTTCCTTCATTTTGCTGGGTGCGAGTCTGTATGGAGCACGAGCTATTGGTGCAGCTCCCGGTACAAAGTCTATTTCAAATTTAACAGATCGGTGTGGAGGTAGTCCCGGTAATTCTTACGAAAATACATCGGGAAATTCTTTTGCGACGAGAATATCATTGATGTTCTTTTCTTTGGAATTAACTTTCTCGACGTGTGCTAGCACAGCAAAGCAACCTTTTCTTATTAGTTTTTGTGCATTTAGTTTACTAATAAGATTTAACTTCGCGTTGCTCTTTTCTCCGTACACCATTAAGGGTTTTCCTTTTTCTCGTATAATGCGAATTGCATTTTTCTAACAAACGATCTCTGATTTTACTTCTTTTAACCAGTCCATACCGATTATCACATCAAAACTCCCTAACTCTATTTGTATCAAGTCAATCTTAAATGTTTCGCTAACCAATTTAATTTCTCGATACCGACATATATTATCTGCTGTAATTAATTTACTATTTGCTAATTCGAGTAAAAATTTATTATCCAAGTTTGTCGGTGAACAACTTAGTTTAGCACAAAAATCTCTACTCATATAGCCCGAATCAAATAAAACATAAGCAGATTTATTGTCAATGAGAAACGTACCCGTAATAAGCTCCGGGTCTTCCTGCGCTTCTGCCGTATTAATATTGAAAACTCTTCCACGACCCTGTCCATTACTATTCCCCTGATTCGGACAGTTTCAACTAAAGTGGCCTGGTTTTACACATCCAAAACAAACTATGGCGGTGTTATTGGTTCCGACATTATTTGTTCCTTTAGTTCTGTTATGCATTGGTCCGTATATTTCGCACTTCTTCGCGCTATGACCATTTTTTTTACACATGTTGCAAAATGTCGTGCAGAATCCCAGGTGATACTCTTCACATCTTTGGCATGGCTATTTTTTGTTTTTGTTGCCATTGTTGTTATTGAGATTGTTGTTGGGATTGTTATTGTTGTTGTTGTTGTTGTTATTATTGTTGAGATAGTTATTGTAGTTGTTGTTGGGACGTTTGTTGAAGTTGTTGTTGCGATTAATGTTGCGGTTATTGGGATAGTTATTGCGATTGTGGTTGTGATTGTTGTTGTTGTATTGGTGACTCTTGTCATTGGTTTCTTCCCACTTTCTCTTGACTTGTTTCATGTTAGCCTCTTCGGTGGCCTGCTCTTTAATCCTTCCTTCGATCTGGTTCACTAATTTGTGAGCCATTCGACTTGCCTTTTGTATGGAGGCGGGCTCGTGTGAACTCACATCTTCTTGAATTCTTTCCGGTAACCCTTTTACAAATGCGTCGATCTTCTATTCTTCGTCTTCGAACGTTCTTGGACACAATAGGCACAATTCTGTGAATCGCCGTTTGTACGTGATGATATCGAAACCTTGCGTTCGTAATCCTCTAAGCTCTACCTTGAGCTTATTGACCTCGTTTCTGGGACGATACTGCTCGTTCATCAATTGCTTAAATGCTGACCATAGTAGTGCGTAAATGGCATCTTGTCCTACCTGCTCAAGATAGGTATTCCACTATGTTAATGCCGTACCTGTGAAGGTATGCGTAGCGTACTTAACTTTGTCCTCTTCAGTACACTTACCTATGGTAAACACCGATTCGACCTTCTAAGTCTACCGTTTCAATCCAATTGGTCCTTCGGTTCCATCAAATTCCAAAGGTTTGCAGGCAGTGAATTCTTTGTAGGAGCATCCTACACGATTTCTTGGGAAATTAGTTCCACTGCTAGATCTAGAGTTATTGTTATTTTGCATCGTAGCCTGTACTGCGACTATGTTTGCTGCAAGGAAAACACGAAAGTATTCCTCACTCATGTTCAAGCTCTGACGAGTCGCCGGTGTCATTTCCTTCAAAAATAGCCAAAAGAATTGAGTTAATCATACAGAATATTAAGAGTAGTCAATAGTATTTTGTAGCATAATATGAACTCATTTATAAAAGCTTTTTCTTCATATTAGCATTTTATAGGTTTAAATTCGGGTACTACCTACTCGTTAAGTTCATACTTAGTAGCTAATATATAATTCAACTACTACAATTCCATATGAAAAAATTGATTATAATAATATATCACATATAAATATTCTTCAAACTTACAACATCGCTATATTATATATAACATGAAATATAATACACTTTGATACAGGACAGTTTTGAAGATAAATCTAGTTAATACGCAAGTTGTTCAGCAAAGGAAATAAAGATACGTAATTCATAAGTCCAGAAACAAGTCATGCATTCTGGTTTTACTAAGACGACTTCCCATCCTTGATCTTGTGGAAAGTAACCGTTATGACCATTGGCTAGGTAGCATGTTGTAATGTCGTCAAAAGGACGAGGGTTTCGTAATGTCCAACAGCCCCGTAATAATCTAAAAACCTTGTTTCTCACCCCAACTACTGAATCCGTCACTTGTGGAAAGGTTTTATTTAAAAGTTGTAATCCGATGTTCTTTTTCTCACTTAGGTAAGAAGCGAACATCACTAACCCGTAAGTATAACATGCTTCTTTATGTTGCAGGTTAGAAGCTCTTTCTAACTCATGAAATCCTATGTTGGGATATGCTGAGTCAAAATAGGTTCTTAACCCGTAGCATAAAATTGCATTTGGCTTCCCCGCATTTAACGCTTTAAAGAAAACACGGCGTAACTTACGGTCTCCCCAATGTTTGACAAGTTATAAACTAAGGCATTTCTAGAAAGTTATAAACTAAGGCATTTCTAGAATGTCTTTCAAATGTTTGACAAGTTAATTTCACCATAACTAAATGTGCTGATGAATTCTGACCGACTCTAGACAAGATTTCCTCAATCATATCCTCTGGTAGGTCTTCTAAAATATTCGGTTGTCTACCCTTAACGTCCATTTTGTATTTATACTGTAAAATAGACAAGGATTAGATTCGTAAAAGACAATTAACAAACAATACAAGTAATTTTTTACATAGAACATAAAAGGACAAGCACACTACAATATATATAATACACAACATGATTCTAATCTGAATCACTGGTTTCTTCTTCTTCGGACTTGGTTCGTTTTACTAATTTTCTAGGATATATGGTGTTCCTCTAATACGAGCCGTCGTTTTCCATAATGGTTTAGAAAAACCTGGTGGTTTAGAGGTTCCCGGGTTATTGTTACAATTTAGGAAATACGGACGTTGCCGATACATATAAAGTTCATCCGGGTTGGAATCAGGTTTCTCTATTTTTATACCTTTTCCCTTATTATTTTCTTTTGCTTTATTAAATTAGGTCGAGGTAATTTCTATAATATCACCGGAATCCTCATCGGGATCCGATTCATCGGAAAATTGGTAATCTTCCCAATATTTTGCTTCCTTGGCGGAAACACCATTGACCATTATTGACTTTGGTCCGTTGATTGAGGATTTTCTTTTATTTAATCGATTTACAGTAGGTATCAATATTTCTTCCTCCGAAACCTCTTCTTCTTTCGGTTCCTCCTCTTCCGGTTCCTCCTCTTCCGGTTCCTCTTCTTCCGGTTCCTCCTCTTCCGGTTCCTCCTCTTCCGGTTCCTCTTCGGGAATTTGTGAATCTGTCCAAAGTATATTCGACTCTTCATTATTATTAGGTGAGTTGATGGGATTTGTACTAGTGGTAGACATCTATCACACAATATCAAACACATTTAGAGGTTAATATATCACATAATATTTACATGTTAATAATATATAGTTTCCAACAAAAGTGTTAAGCAATATTTTTTAAAGAAAACACGGTCGAAGTCCAGACTCACTAATGTATCCTAACAAACTCAATAAGATACACTAATGCAAATTTCTGGTTCTCTAACACCAACACTCGGATACCAACTGAAATGTCCCATTCATATTGATTATAAACGTTCCATATTAATTGATTTCGTTGCGAGGTTTTGACCTCTATATGAGACATTTTTCAAAGACTGCATTCGTTTTTAAAACAAACCATAACCTTTATTTTATCGACAAGGTTTAAAGGACACCACCTAGATTATCAGAAATGATAATCTAAAAATATCACACTTACACACTACCAATACATATTGGTTTACAATATTAATATGTTACAACAAAGGAAATTTCGAATGCAGTTTTAAACAATATTATACAAGCATGCTGACTCCAAATCTTGTCCATATATTAGCATGCAACAGCGGAAGCTCTTAATAATCACCTGAGAATAAACATGCTTTAAACGTCAACAAAAATGTTGGTGACTTATAGGTTTAACCTATATATTTATCAAATCGTAATAATAGACCATAAGATTTCATATTTCAATACACATCCCATACATAGAGATAAAAATCATTCATATGTTGAACACCTGGTAACCGAGATTAACAAGATGCATATAAGAATATCCCCTATCATTTTGGGATATCCATCGGACATGATAAAACAACATCGAAGTACTAAAGCATCCGCTACAACGGATGGGGTTTGTTGAGCCCAATAGATCTATCTTTAGGATTCGCGTCAATTAGTAGACTGGTTTACTAATTCTTAGGTTACCAAGTAAAAGGGGCATATTCGGCTTCGATCGTTCAACCATAGAAAGTAGTTTCATGTACTTGTGTCTATTTTTTAAATCATTTATAAAACTGCATGTATTCTCATCCCAAAATATTGGATTTTAAAAGTGGGACTATAAATCACTTTCACAGATTTTTACTTCGTCGGGAAGTAAAACTTGGCCACTGGTCAATTCACGAACCTATAACAAATATGTACATATATATCAAAGTATGTTCAAAATATATTTACAACATTTCTAAAACATTTTAAAGTTTTAAGTTTATTAAGTCAGATGTCCTCGTTAGTAACCTACAACTAGTTGTCCATAGTTAGATGTACAGAAATAAATTGATATATATTATCTTGACCCAATCCACGACCTAGTGTATACACATCTCAGGCTAGATCAAAACACAAAGTATATATATTTTTGGAATCAACCTCAATCCTGTATAGCTAACTCCAACATTACTGCATATAGAGTGTCTATGGTTGTTCCAAATAAGATATATAGATGGGTCGATATGATATGTCAAAATATTTGCATACGTGTCTATGGTATCCCAAGATTACATAATATATTATAATATATATATATATATATATATATATATATATATATATATATATATATATATATATATATATATATATATATATATATAATACATTATAAGTTAGCTAGGATATGATTTGTATAGAATTGTTACAATATTTCCCGTAGCTACAACAATCAAAAAATATCTAATCTTGTTTTACCCATAACTTCTTCGTTTTAAATCCGTTTTGAGTGAATCGAATTGCTATGGTTTCATATTGAAGTATATTTTATGAATCTAAACAGAAAAAGTATAGGTTTATAGTCGGAAATATAAGTTAAAAGTCATTTTTGTAAGAGGTAGTCATTTCAGTCGAAAGAACGACGTCTTGATGACCATTTAGAAAAACATACTTCCACTTTGAGTTTAACCATGATTTTTGGATATAGTTTCATGTTCATAAGAAAAATCATTTTCCCAAAAGAACAACTTTTAAATCAAAGTTTATCATAGTTTTTAATTATCAAACCCAAAACAGCCCGCGGTGTTACTACGACGGCGTATATCCGGTTTTACGGTGTTTTTGGTGTTTTCAGGTTTTAAATCATTAAGTTAGCATATCATATAGATATATAACATGTGTTTAGTTAATTTTAAATTTTAAGTTAGAAGGATTAACTTTTTTTTGCGAACAAGTTTAGAATTAACTAAACTATGTTCTAATGATTACAAGTTTAAACCTTCGAATAAGGTAGTTTTATGTATATGAATCGAATGATGTTATGAACATCATTACTACCTTAGGTTTTGTGGATAAACCTACTAGAAATGATAAAAATAGATTTAGCTTCAAAGGATCCTTGGATGGCTTGAAAGTTCTTGAAGCAAAATCATGACACGAAAACAAGTTCAAGTAAGATTTCCACTCGAAATAAGATTGTTATAGTTATAGAAATTTAATCAAAGTTTGAATATGAGTATTACCTTGTATTAGAAAGATATCTTACTATAAATAAGAAACATTTCTTGAGGTTGGATGATCACTTTACAAGATTGGAAGTAAGCTAGCAAACTTAGAAGTATTCTCGATTTTATGAAACTAGAACTTATAGAATTTATGAAGAACACTTAGAACTTGAAGACAGAACTTAAGAGAGATCAATTAGATGAAGAAAATTGAAGAATGAAAGTGTTTGTAGGTATTTTTGGTCGTGGTATATGGATTAGATATAAAGGATGTGTAATTTTGTTTACATGTAAATAAGTCATGAATGATTACTAATATTTTTGTAATTTTATGAGATATTTCATGCTAGTTGCCAAATAATGGTTCCCACATGTATTAGGTGACTCACATGGGCTGCTAAGATCTGATCATTGGAGTGTATATACCAATAGTACATACATCTAAAAGTTTTGTATTGTACGAGTACGAATACGGGTGCATACGAGTAGAATTGTTGATGAAACTGAACGAGGATGTAATTGTAAGCATTTTTGTTAAGTAGAAGTACTTTTATAAGTGTCTTGAAGTCTTTCAAAAGTGTATGAATACATATTAAAACACTACATGTAAATACATTTTAACTAAGTCGTTAAGTCATCGTTAGTCGTTACATGTAAATGTTGTTTTAAAACCTTTAGGTTAACGATCATGTTAAATATTGTTAACCCATTGTTTATTATATTTAAAGAGATGTTAAATTGTTACATTATCATGATATTATGATATATAATATATCTTAGTATGATATATATACAGTTAAATGTCGTTACAACGATAATCGTTACGTATATGTCTCGATTCGAAATCATTAAGTTAGTAGTCTTATTTTTACATATGTAGTTCATTGTTAATACACTTAATGATATATTTAATTATCATTTAACATAATTAACCAAGTGTATCAATATCTTAATATGATTCATATGTACTAAGTAAGACGTTGTTATAACAATAATCGTTATATATATCGTTTTCGAGTTTCTTAATTCAATAGTCTCATTTTTATGTATATAACTCATTGTTAAAATACCTATTGAGATACTTACATATCATAATATCATGTTAACAATATATATAACCATATATATGTCATCATATAGTTTTTACAAGTTTTAACGTTCGTGAATCACCGGTCAACTTGGGTGGTCAATTGTCTATATGAAACCTATTTCAATTAATCAAGTCTTAATAAGTTTGATTGCTTAATATGTTGGAAACACTTAATTATGTAAATAACAATTTCATTTAATATTATAAATATGGAAAAGTTCGGGTCACTACATCATGATTGTCAAATACTTGTGAATAATTTGAATAAATGATTTTTATAACTTATAAAATCCATAAAAATACTAAAATTGAAAAAATTCAAAGGACTTCAAAGGAAATAAGAATAGAGATATGTGTTTACTGTTAACATATTGTGGTCTTCTATTTCTTATAAAACAGCTAAATGACGAACAATCATTTTATCAACACTGAAACCAATATTCCTGGCAACTTTTGGCTTGCTATTCTGGAAAGGCATCAACTCTGGACTACCTTAAGTACTATTGTCAGTGTGACTGATACAGATTTGAGACTTCTTAATAGAAGTATCAAATTTGTTGAGGCCACACAACCTAAAGCTGCTATTCCACAAGGGAAACCGGCTATATTTGAGTTTGAGTTAAGAGGGTTAAATGGATTAAGGAGAATTACTAAATCTGATTTTAGGAGGATCATTCAGCTTCCTCTTATGCAAAATGTTCCTGATTTCAGGAGGAACTCTGTCTTTCAGCTGGGATATAGTGGAGATACTAATGTTACACCTGCTAAGTTTCAGAAGAAGTACTTACACTTCAGGTGGTATGTGATCTTCTCGATCATCAACTGATGTTTTCGAATGACACGTGGTGGATCTGATAGCTTGACGGTCTCGATGCTGAAGCTGTTCTACTCATTCATAAGAGTAGAACACCCAGATTGTGCAGAATTATTGTGGGATCTGGTACAGGCTCAAGTGGATAAGACAATGAATTCCTATGTTCCTTTTTAATGGTTTTTCTGTATTTTAACAACCCGTCCTAATCCACATGGACAAAGTCATCAACATCTGGTCCCATTGTGAATGGCACATTTCCTTTATTATGAAATCTCCCTACACTGTACCAAGTGTAGTAAAAACGAAGTACTATACAACCGTTTACGATACTAGAGCAACTAGCCCGGTTGAGGTTGTCAAACCCAATAGATCTATCAATAAGATTCGCGCTTACATGCTCTTACAACTTGTAAATATTAGTTACCAAGCTATTAGGGAAAATATGCAAAGTGGTACAACTCAACGTAGAATATGTTTTTAGTACTTGTGTCCATTTCGTAAAACAGTTATAAAATACGCATGTATTCTATGCCCAAAAATATATATAAAAAGGGAGCTATGAAAACTCACCATACTGTATTTTGTAGTAAAAATACATATGACGACATTGAACAAGTATAGGGTTGGCCTCGGATTCACGAACCTATATCAGTTATGTATGTTAAAACATGTAATCACAATCCAACAACTTATATATATATATATATATATATATATATATATATATATATATATATATATATATATATATATATATATATATATATATATATATATCCAAAATATGCTATATTACTTATTTTATTTTAGTAATATAATTGTTAATCCAAATGTTATATATATATATATATATATAGATATTGTGTTATATTATTATAAATAATAACAATGGACAGAATAGTTGGTAATATTAATATAGTTGTATGTAAAATATATATTTTTATACAAATATCATTTGTTTGTTAAAAGATAATTATAATACTACTAAAATAATGATAATAATAATAATAATAAAAATGATAATAATGTCACTAAAAATAATACTACTAATAATAAGAATAATAATAATAATAATTCTAATAATAATACTAATGATAGTTTAAAAAAAATGATAATTTTTAATAGTCATGATAATAATAATACTTATAATGATAATAATGTTAATGGTAATAATAATACTCATTTTTAATAATAATAATATGTGATAATAATTATATCAATAATAATAATAATAATAATAATAATAATAATAATAATAATAATAATAATAATAATAATAACAATAATAATAATAATAATAATAATAATAATAATAATAATAATAATAATAATAATAACAATAATGGTAATAGTAATACTACCTCAAAGAAGTAGCCCTTAAAAAAAAATGCCCAAGTCCGGGTTTGAACCCGCGACCTCCCGCTATCCCGATAACAACCTAACCAATGATCTGCTTATTGTTTTTCTGATTTAAATGGTACTTAAATTCTATTAACCCTTGTCTGTGAATCATCTTATCCTAATCATCTCATCTTCATAACTTCTTTTCTGTTTCATCACCATGTATCATTATCAATATACGTTATCAACGTACTCGTTCATCACCATGAAATCACCTTTATCATTTTCCTTTCACCATCATCACTAACATTGTTCATTATGATCATCAAGATCAATAAATCACGATTTATTACCATTTTAATATACTACTATCGTCATCAAATATCACTACCAGCGTGATATCGTCACCATTATCCTAAACTAACTCGTCTATCTAATTAAATCCCATATATCCCGACTATCTCATCTCTCTCCTCTATCTCTCATCATCTTCTCATTCTTCCATCATCATGTGTAGGGTTTGGGTCACGTGATACACAGGAACCGAGCAGTAAGTATTTAGAACACTTTTAATGGCCCAACATGCATAATCATAATGGGCAACCATCAACTTACGGCCCAACAACAAAAAAAAAAGAATTCGGCCCAATATTAGCTCTCGACCCAACTTAATATAAAGGCCTGCGGCCTACTTTAAAAAAAAATATCATTTACAAGCTTATTATTATTAGAAAGGATAACCTTGGTCCACCACTTTCATGAACTAGCAAGTGGAATTTTTCTACTTTGTAAATGTCGGTAATCAGGAAAAAAAACATGCGAACTTTTTCATCATCATATCATTTATCATTCTTTTTTGTTTCATCCATGAACTCCCCTCCTCATGGCTTCATTACGTAACATAAACAGTAGGTGAGTAGCAGTAAAAATCACTCGATGATGGTGGTGTCGTGAATAGCAAACAAAAAAAAAATTGTTTTGATGTAGGTGCGGTGGTGGCGGTTTTGGGTGTAACTGGTGGTGGTTTCGGGCTTTTTGGCTGCAGCAAGGCAGCTTGTACAGATGGTGATTTCATTGTGCAACAAAAAAAAATGATAGAAAGAGAGGTGTATAGAGAGAGGAGAAATAGATGATGGTTTAAAGTGGCGAGAACAAAGTGGTGATGATGGTTTATAGTTCGTGAAGGTAGTTATTTATGATGGCATGGATATGGTTTGGGGTGGTGACCGTGGTATCCGTGAGGTGGTGCCGGAGGTCGAAATGTTTGGAGAATAGTGAGCTAAGAGTGGTGTTAGAAACAGATACAACAAATCATAAGTGGGATCCTTGTTTAGTTCAAGCTTGGTATTGGTCGAAGTGGTGTTAGTAATTTATTTATGTTTGAGCGATCAATAGCAAGTGATCTAGTTTAAGAACGAATTGAAGTACTTAGGGAAAGAATTAGTTGATTAGATGAAAGGTGCAAGTGGGTTTGTAGTGTATGTATAATATATATAATATCATAAAGTTAATCTATTAATTACTAATAATAATATAATAATATCCTTATAATCAACATGCGGAAATAAAAAGAATGATACAGTTTAGCAGCCGGACTCTTGTCATATTATCAAATCATGGAGTATTATATCGTGTCCATTGCTAAACAGTTACGGATAAAAATTATTCAGAAAAATCTCATATTTTTAAATTAAATACATTTATTTATTTTGGTCATTATGGTATAAAGTTTGATAATTAACTATTAATTAAAAATTACATTAATTATTCACTCCCAACTCCAAGTAAAATATAAAAAGTTTTAAAATTTATCAAATGACTTCTAAATGTGTTATTAATAAGCCTATAATTTATAAAACTCATTTTTGGATCACCGTTTATTTTAAAATCACATAAGTTACTTTTTAACTGGCTTACTAACAATCGAATGAAAATTGAGCGTTACATTTTGCTTAGTAAATAACTTCGAAATTACAAAATATATATTATATATACTTTATTTATATATTGATACTTTTTATATATTATTATTATTATTACAAAATTAATTATAACAATTACGATATATACTATTTCATATTATTATATATATATATATATATATATATATATATATATATATATATATATATATATATATATATATATATATATATATATATATATATATATATATATATATATATATACATACAAGCAATCATATCGTGAGTCGTAGGGAATACTCAAAGGTTAAATGAATTCATGTAAACAGTTCAAAATTTTTGAGACTTAACTTTACAGACTTTACTTATCTTGTCGAAATCATATAAGATTTAAGTTTAAATTTGATCGAAAATTTTCGGGTCGTCACAGTACCTACCCGTTAAAGAAATTTCGTCCCGAAATTTGAGTGAGGTGGTCATGACTAACAATAAAAATGTTTTCATGACGAATATGAGTCGATAAATAGAGTTTTATCATCAGTGAGTAATATAGATAAAATAATTTGATTTTGTGAAGCGTACGAGTGAAGCTGTCACAAAAGATTGAGATAGAGTTTTAACTTTTGACATAGTCACGGTGGATTTCCAAGATTCAAGGAATTTAAAGAAGCCTTCTAATCAGAAAGAAAATGTAATAGCACGATCTGATTTGTTAAATTACCAGAAATCACGGAAAGATAGAAATATCAAGAAAATATTTTCTCAATATGTTTAGAAGTTAAGTAGAATAAAAGAGTTATGTAACATGGCATATGATGAGGGCATGACCTATAAACCATCATCACGTTCCATTAGAAATTCAGCATAATTTACTGTAATATAATCACGTTGGCCAAGTGTCATTATATTATACTAACTCATGCTCAAATTCTTAACACTCCTCCAAAATTCATTCATAATTTATACTTAGATTTTACACTAGTTTCCAATGAAATACAGAAAGCACGAAGAGGTATATAATTTTGGACAAGAATATTTATGAAAACATCCTCAGAAATATCAAGGATATTTATGATGATATTTTGGAATTTCTGAGGTCGAAGGTTGATGAAGAAAGATTTTCCGCAAGATCTTAACATGAGTACGGAGCAAGATATTCGTTGAAGGTTTCATCGGATCCAGAATTACCTGGATTCTTTGAATATAGGGTTTAGTCCTTGTATTTTTCCTTGGTCTCCTTCATGATTTGAAATAACCCAACCCGTATTCTATACGATAATTTTTTTTTATAATACACATTTACGCGCCAATTAAATATGCAAACCATTCCACAATTTCCATTTAAAGGTACAACAATTTAAATGTTTACAAAAAGGCATGAAGGCCATTAATTAAGTTTAATACAAGCTCGACCCACTACAATGATAGTTTATAATCCAAACGACACTCGACCATGGTTTGGGGCTAAATTACCCAAAACGTTAGGCCAACTTCAAAGCTATGCCAAAAGCACCCCCTGTCAACATAAACGAGAGACAACTAATCGAACCGTATGCCCTTACCCTTGTCCAAGCTAGAACCTATAAAATGATAAACAACGAGATGGTAAGCAATGCTTAGTGAGTGCAACAATTATACATGCATATATATAACCTATCCATTTGCAATCACAACACCAAATACCTCATACGAACTTGTAACTCAAATAGCATGTCAACATACCCGTAACACTAACAAGTCGTACATTATCACACCACTTCATTAACATATACTCAACTCAGTATATATATAATATGCTAAACAAAACAACAAACTCAATATGGTTAACCAATATCGCTATGGTGCTACTGGCTCGTGGTTCACACCATACGCTTTTGAGTCATACTCATTTATAGTGCTACCGGCTCGTGGTTCACACTCGATGCTACCGGCTCGTGGTTCACATCTTAGTTTATAGTGCTACCGGCTCGTGGTTCACACTTGATGCTACCGGCTCGTGGTTCACATCCTAACCCACACATGTTATGGCACTACCGGCTCGGTGGTTCATACCATACCATTCACAAATAAATACGCTATATACACATACGTATAACTACTCCACTCACCTTGTCACAAGGATGATGATTTAGCACTTCCGAGCTTCAACGCAATGTACCAAGACTATCCTCTTGTAGCGAACAACAAGGAGAACAACCTTAATTCTTGCTCCTAGGTTTGATTCACAAATCTTCACCTTCAAATCTCAAGATTAAACTAAGTGAGTTTTGTGTTTTGGGATAGAAAATGGAAAGAAAAGATAAAAGGAAAATGAATTAAATGGATATGTGGTAGAGATTTAATGCTCCCATCAGATCCACATGTCAATTTACCATTTTGCCCCTTAAAATCCCTTAAAAATGAGCTAAGTCCGGAATCTGTCCAGCAGAAATGTCGCGGCGTGACCCAATTCTCGCGGCGCGGCGTATAAAAGGAAAACAGACCCTTCTAAACTCAACTTCTGATCCAGATTTCCTTTGTTTGTCGGGTCGCGGCCCAGATTGCCGCGGCGCGGCATTAGCCTAAGCCTGAACAGTTTGACAACCTAAAACACATTTTGATTTCATTTGATTCGTACACCTAAATCCCGCTTCCTACATTTGCCTAACCTTCAACAATAGTCTCACAAGACTTAACGCTATCAAAGCCCATGTATAAATTTGTATGCGCACACATTATCAAGTATATATATATATATATATATACACATATATCAATACAATTACGCATAATCTAGCAAGTTACAAACGTATAAATGATTAAGTATGTACCTTTCAATATGTGCGGGAAAAACGGGATGTTACAACTCTCCTCCACTTGAATCGGAGCGCGTCCTCGCGATCCAAGCCGCATGACAAGAAGGAAGATAAACCAACATAAACTCTTCGGGCTCCCAAGTAAACTCGGAATCCTTACTTCGATGCCATTGAACTTTAAAAGTCCTAACCTCTTTATGCCTCAACCGTTTGACCTTCTCATCAAGTATGGCAATGGGTTCCTCGATATACTCTAACTTATTATTTAGCTTAATCTCGTCTAACGGGACCCAAGATGAATCATCTATAAGACACTTACGGAGATGGGAGACATGAAATATATTATGGATCCCCGTAAGCTCTTCGGGTAATTCCAAACGATACGCGACTTCACCAAAACGAGCTAAAACCTTAAATGGTCCAATAAACCGAGGAGCTAACTTTCCTCATTTTCGAAATCGAATAATACCTTTCCATGGCGAAACCTTAAGCATCACCATGTCACCTTCTTGGAATTCGATCGTTCGTCTACGTTTGTCGGCATACGACTTTTGCCTATCTTGAGCGTTTTTCAAATGCTCTCGAATCATATCAATCTTGCTATTCGTCTCTAAAACCAAATCGGTACTCCTGATTTCCTTTTGTCCCATTTCACCACAACAAATCGGGGTTCGACATCTACGCCCATAAAGCATCTCATATGGTGGCATCCCGATACTAGTATGATAACTATTATTGTACGAGAATTCCACAAAAGGCAAATGCTCATCCCAACTACCACCGAAATCAATAATGCACGCTCGTAACATATCTTCCAAAGTTTGATTCGTACGTTCGGTTTGACCATCCGTTTAAGGATGATACGCCGTGCTTAACTTCAATTGCGTACCCATATCTTCATGAAACTTTTCCCAAAACCGAGATGTAAAACGAGTATCTCGATTCGAAATAATAGATATAGGAACACCGTGTTGAGAGATGACTTCCTTGATAAACAACTTAGCCAAGGTCTCCGACGATATCGCTTCCTTAATGGGAAGAAACAAAGCACTCTTCGTCAGTCGATCAACTATAACCCAAATCGAATCAAACTGGGTTCTCGCTGTTTTAGGTAACTTTGTGATGAAATCCATGGTAATGTGCTCCCATTTCCATTTCGGGATTTCTAACAGTTGTAACTTACCATACGGCTTTTGGTGCTCGGCTTTAACTTGCAAACACGTGAAGCATTGCTCAACATACTTCACAACATCACGTTTCATGCCCAGCCACCAATAATCTTTCCTTAAATCAAGATACATTTTCATCGCGCCCGGATGAATGGAATATTTTGACTTATGTGCTTCATCGAGTAGCACTTGTTGGTAATCACCCATGTTAGGCACCCACACTCTTCCTTGAAAAGACAACAAACCACGCGAGCCCATAGTAATGAACTCCGATTGTCCCACAATTCGCTCAGCATGCTTGTTGTGAACGTAAGCCTCTATTTGAATCACACCGAGTTTTTCAAGAAAATCGTTAGTAATAATCATACGTAACAATCCCAATCGTAACGCCGGGTGATGACTCTTTTGACTTAATGCATCCGTGACCACATTCGCCTTGCCCGGATGATAAAGTATTTCACAATCATAATATTTTACCACATCCATCCACCTACGTTGACGATAATTCAAATCTCGTTGATTAAAGAGATATTTCAAACTCTTATGATCTGAATAAATCGTACACTTAACACCATACAAGTAATGGCGCCAAATTTTCAGCGCAAGCACAACCGCCACCAACTCAAGATCATGAGTCGGATATCTCATCTCGTGTTCCTTTAATTGTCGAGAGGCATAAGCGATGACTTTACCTCTTTGCTTTAGAACACACACGAGTCCATTTAACGAAGCATCACAATAAACCGTCATGTCTTCCACTCCTTCCGGCAATACTAACACTGGAGCTTGACACAACTTCTCTTTTAGCAATTGAAAAGCAATTTCATGCTCGTCCTCCCAATTAAATCTCGCGTTCTTCCTTGTCAACTTCGTCAATGAAGAAGCAATTTTAGAAAAGTCTTAGATAAACCGACGATAATAACCGGCCAATCCGAGAAAACTTCGGACCTCCGTAGGAGTATTCGGTTGTCTCCAACTCTTTACCGTATCTATCTTCCCCGGATCCACTTGAATGCCTCCTTTGTTCACAATGTGGCCAAGGAATTGAACCTCCCTTAGCCAAAATTCACATTTGGAGAACTTAGCATACAACTTCTCCCTTCGTAACGTCTTCAAAACTTCGTGCAAATGGCATTCATGTTCGTTCATACTTTTCGAATAGACAAGTATGTCGTCAATGAAAACAATTACTGACTTGTCCAACATAGGTTAGCACACTCGGTTCATAAGATCCATGAATGCCGCCGGTGCATTCGTAAGACCAAAAGGCATAACTACAAACTCAAAATGCCCATAACGCATTCAAAAAGCCGTTTTCTCAATATCTTCCTCACGGACCCGCATTTGGTGATAGCCGGACCGTAGGTCAATCTTTAAGAAATACGTCGCACCTTGGAGTTGGTCAAACAAATCGCCAATCCTAGGCAATGGATAACGATTTTTGATCGTCACTTTATTCAACTCCCTATAGTCGATGCACATCCGCATACTACCATCCTTCTTTTTCACGAATAAAACCGGAGCGCCCCATGGCGAAGCACTCGGTCGGATAAAACCCTTTTCAAGTAGCTCTTGGGTTTGATTTAACAAATCTTGCATTTCTGTCGGCACTAAACGATAATGAGTTTTAGCAATGGGAGTAGCTCCCGGAACCAACTCAATGCGAAATTCTACTTGTCTTTCCGCTGGAACACCCGGTAACTCGTCCGGAAAAACGTCTTCGAATTCACTAACCACTGGAATTTCACGAATGGGTGGTGGCTCATCATGAGTATCCACAACATGGGCAAGAAAAGCCATGCCACCACTAACAAGAAAACGACGTGCCCTTGCAAAAGAACATATCGGCACAAGTCTTCTTCGCTTATCGCCGTGAATAATTAACTCTTCCCCACTAGGGGTCTTCACACGAATAAACTTCTCATGGCATGCAATATCGGCACTATTTCGATCGAGCCAATCCATACCAACAACGATATCAAAGTCGCCCAAAGTCATCGGGATAAGATCAATTTTAAAGTTCTCGGCACCAAACACAACATCACAATTTTTACACACATCAACCACTAGCACCGTCTTGCCGTCCGCTATTTCGACTTCTACCGGACGACTTAACTTAGCTAACGGTCTATCAAGTTTAGGCACAAATTTTGGAGACACAAACGACAAATTTGCACCGCTATCAAATAAGATCCTTGCCGGATTAGAGTTAACCATAAAAGTACCTGAGACAACTTCGTTGGATTGTTTGGCTTCGTCATTGGTCATCAAGTAGTTGCGACCCCTAGCCGTGCAGGCCACCTTCTCTAACTTCTTAGCATGATCATTATTCAAATCGGGGCATTCCGGCCTCTTGTGCCCCTCTTTACCACAATTAAAGCAAGTGACTTTGGTCGACGTCTTGGTGCAATCATGGGCCATGTGCCCTCTTTGGTTACAATTATAACACGTGGGTCCGAAACCCCCGGAAGTACCCTTCTTCACACTATTAACGCTCTCGGAGCCTTTCTTGTTCTTTTTATTTGAAAAATTCGAATGACTCGAACCTTCAAACTTTCTCTTTAAAAAAGTGAAATCACTCTTCCTTGGAACCTCCGGCTCAAAACCCCAAGCCAATTCAAATAACTCCTCAAAATACTTAGCCATACCCCAACTAATCTTACCCTTTAACTCATCGTTCAAGGTACGGTAGAATTCTTTCATTAGCTTGTGATCGTCTTCAACATATTCCGGGCAAAAATGAGTCTTTGCCAAAAAGGTAGACTTGAGAGTAACCAAGTCCATTGAACCTTGTTGCAAATGATGCAACTCGTCCCAGATTCTATCAAGGTTTGAAGAAGTTCGGTATTCTTGGAAGAATTCCTTCTTAAACTCCTCCCATGTCAAGCTCATGCATTGCTCTTCACCATATAAATTGATTTTATCGTCCCACCACAACTTGCCTTCTTCACGTAACATGCTAGACCCATACCTCGTCTTCTTCTCGGGAGGACACTCCGCGATACGGAACGTCCCCTCGATATCGGAAATCCAACAAGTGCTTTTCAATGGATCCCTCACCCCATTAAACATCGGAGGTTGAGTATCCTTGAAATTTTTGTAGTGGAAGTCCCGCTTTCCTTCACCTCCTTCACCACGAGGATAAATGTTTCTAGCATCAAGAGCCTCATCGACGGTATCCTTCATTCGTTCATTAATTAAATCGGTTATTTGCTCGTCAACCGATTCCTTGAAAACCTTTCTCACGCTAACAAGGAAGTCCTCCTTGTAGTTCTTCAAGATGGCCTCAACTTTGGCCGCGAAATTGGGGTCCTCGCTTGTGCCGCCGATATCATTATCGTGTCCGTTTCTCATCTTCATTCTATAAAACGGAAAAGGTTAAATCATGAACGAAAAGGCATAACACATAAGTATATACATGCGCACCACACTACTCCATCTTGCTCAACAATCGTCATACATTACTCGTTTGACACGATTTGCACCCGTAACAACGGTAGCTAATCGTTGTTACGCGAGCACGTCGCCTTAACTTGCTAGTTCCATGTCCGTCTTGCTTGATGATTGCTAAACACAACACAAAACAATTAGCACAAGGTTAGTTCACATAAACCAAAGCACTAACAATTCTCGATTAGACCCAAAGTCCTACAAGTCCCGCATAAAGCGCTCACACAATAAAGTCTAAGTCTAGGCACCTATCTCAAGTCGCCTAAATCCCTTAGACCATGCTATGATACCACTTGAAACAACCCAACCCGTATTCCATACGATAAATTTTTTTTTTATAATACACATTTACGCGCCAATTAAATATGCAAACCATTCCACAATTTCCATTTAAACGTACAACAATTTAAATGTTTACAAAAAGGCACGAAGGCCATTAATTAAGTTTAATACAAGCTCGACCCACTACAATGATAGTTTATAATCTAAACTACACTCGAGCATGGTTTGGGGCTAAACTACCCAAAACGTTAGGCCAACTTCAAAGCTATGCCAAAAGCACCCCTTGTCAACATAAACGGGAGACAACTAATCCAACCGTATGCCCTTACCCTTGTCCAAACCGGAACCTATAAAATGATAAACAACGAGAGGGTAAGCAATGCTTAGTGAGTGCAACAATTATACATGCATATATATAACCTATCCATTTGCAATCACAACACCAAATACCTTATACGAACTTGTAACTCAAATAGCATGTCAACATACCCGTAACACTAACAAGTCGTACATTATCACACCACTTCATTAGCATATACTCAACTCAGTATTTATATAATATGCTAACCAAAACAACAATCTCAATATGGTTAACCAATATCGCTATGGTGCTACCGGCTCGTGGTTCACACCTTACGCTTTTGAGTCATACTCGTTTATAGTGCTACCGGCTCGTGGTTCACACTCGATGCTACCGGCTCGTGGTTCACATCTTAGTTTATAGTGCTACCGGCTCGTGGTTCACACTCAATGCTACCGGCTCGTGGTTCACATCCTAACCCACACATGTTATGGCACTACCAGCTCGGTGGTTCATACCATAACATTCACAAATAAATACGCTATATACACATACGTATAATTACTCCACTCACCTTGTCATAAGGATGATGATTTAGCACTTCCGAGCTTCAACACAATGTACTAAGACTATCCTCTTGTAGCTAACAACAAGGAGAACAACCTTAATTCTTGCTCCTAGGTTTGATTCACAAATCTTCACCTTCAAATCTCAAGATTAAACTAAGTGGGTTTTGTGTTTTGGGAGAGAAAATGGAAAGAAAAGATAAAAGGAAAATGAATTAAATGGATATGTGGTGGAGATTTAATGCTCCCATCAGATCCACATGTCAATTTACCATTTTGCCCCTTAAAATCCCTTAAAAATGAGCTAAGTCCGGAATCTGTCCAGCAGAAATGTCGCGGCGCGACCCAATTCTCGCGGTGCGGCGTATAAAAGGAAAACAGGCCCTTCTAAACTCAACTTCTGATCCAGATTTCCTTTGTTTATCGCATCGCAGCCCAGATCGCCGCGGTGCGGCATTAGCCTAAGCCTGAACAATTTGACAACCTAAAACACATTTTAATTTCATTTGATTCGTACACCTAAATCCTGCTTCCTACATTCGCCTAACCTTCAAAAATAGTCTCACAAGACTTAACGCTATCAAAGCCCATGTATAAACTTGTATGCGCACACATTATCAAGTATATATATATATATATATATATATATATATATATATATATATATATATATATACATATATCTATACAATTACGTATAATCTAGCGAGTTACAAATATACAAATGATTAAGTATGTACCTTTCAATATGTGCGGGAAAAACGAGATGTTACATGATTAGCTCAATCCATTTTTCAGTACCAAATTTTTATCGAGCGTGCCCAACATTCCATTCTCTATTATCAAACTTTTGGCCATTTAGACCATTTACAACATGCTGCTTCGTCAGCATTTTCAAAGTTAACGGATCTGGATCATCGGTTATCAAACCGAGGGTTTTCAAGAATATTGAAGGTTTTTAGATGATTAAACGCTGATTGTGATCGTCAAGATACAAAGGATGTTTAAGATGAAATCAAGTGGCAAACTTGAAGAATTGTTTAGTTTCATATGTTATAATAAATATTTTAATTCATTTTAATTGTCCAATGTTGGAAGTCCACAGTTAATAGTCCACAGTTAGAAATTCAATAATTCATATATAGTTTATTATATAATATTCGAATGACTTAATATCTATCGTGACCCGTGTACATGTCTCAGACTCGATCACAACTCAAAGTATATATATTTTTATAGAATCAACCTCAACCCTGTATAGCTAACTCAAGCATTACTGCATATAGAGTGTCTATGGTTATTCCAAATAATATATATAGATGCGTCGATATGATATGTCAAAACTTTGTATACGTGTCCCGATATTTAAAGTGCGTAAAATAAATAACAGAAATTAAATGACGATAAATAAAATTGCGAGAATATAAATTACGATAATTAAATTGCGATAAATAAAACGTAATCAGTTAGATAGGAACAGTTAGCTAGGAACAGTTAGCGTGGATTCTTAACAAATTTTTCTCATAGTTAATTTGTTTGTTTCTAACAAATTTATTTTGTCCAATGTTTTCTTCATTATGCCACTTGTTGGATTTCTGGTAAGTCACAATCCAAATATGAAATTTAATGAAAATGGTTATTCTGTGGTGAACGGATTCGTATATCTGTGGATGTAAGTAGGATAGTAAATGACTGTTGAATCAGATTCGAAGGATGTACAGGTTAACTTATTAATGTGAAATCTAAATATTCCTCGGGTATTACCTACCCGTTAAAATATTTTCACCATTAACAGTTTGTACGAAAGAATTTTTAATTACAACCTTTATGAAAACATATATACATATATATTTTCTTCAGATGTAATCATGGATTTAATGAGTCAATATGATATTAGACTCATTTGATTTACCGTTAGAACAAGAATATATAATCTCTAAAACATTAGAGATTACATAATCTCCATGAAGAACGAAGACAATTGATGTAGAACGGTACGTAAAACGATGATTATACTCGAGGTACAGAATGAGTGTTGAGGCATAGATTGTTGATGGTACTGGTGCTGTTATTGATGGTACTGTGGGTGCCTGTGATATTGCTGAAGCTGTTAAGTTTTGCACCATATTCTTCAAATTGATTACTCGAGCGCGAAGTTCGTTAATTTCTTCTATTATTCCTGGATGTTTGTCGGTCGGAACGAGCGGATGAATAAGGTTTAGAATTTTAGATAGAAGATAATCGTGACGAGCTATCCTGGAGATGAGAGAAAAATGGTGTTTCGAACTGGTTCGCCTGTAAGTGCTTCAGGTTCTTCACCAAGATTGCAGGTTGGTGGGTGGAAAGGATCGCCTTCTTCTTGTCTCCATTGATTAAGTCGACTACGAACCCATCCCCATTTCATCTAAAATAGGTGATGGCTAAGTGGTTGATCCATTCCGGTTACGCTGCTTTCGGAGCTCGATTGGGAATCTATATCGGAATAGCTGTCGAAATCCGAGGAACTTGAACTAGTTGCGAGTTCCATCTTGTACGGTCGGATAGAGGATTTTCGATATGAAATGATTTTCAGATATCGGATGATATTCTAATTACATAGAATACCTATATATAATATAGAAGATCCCGTAGATTACGGAGGAACTTTCGGAAACTGTCAGGAAAAGTTTACAATAACAGATACGCTAAGATATAAATTTATCTATAAAATATCTATGTAATAAGTGCAGGAAGTCATGTCTAGACTTAGGAATGATAAGTAGGAAATTTTCCACTAGGAATGATAAACAATACTTATAATATGCAGCTAAGGTCGAAGTCTAGACTCACTAATGCATCCTAACAACTATCAGTTAGACACACTAATGCAAGACCTGGTTCACTAGGACCAACGCTCTGATACCAACTTTAACAACCCGTCCTAATCCGCCTGGACGAAGTCATCAACATTTGGTCCCATTGCGAGGTACTGACCTAAATATGCCATGAATGACTCCAAGTAATATCTTTAAAATGAGCAAATACACAGCGGAAGGTTTCTTTCATACCTGAGAATAAACATGCTTAAAAGTGTCAACCAAAAGGTTGGTGAGTTCAAAGGTTTATCATAACTATCATTTCAATATTTTAATAGACCACAAGATTTCCGTTTATAAATATATGTACACTCGCAAGTGTATAAAAGTATTCTATAAGTTGTTGAGCACTTCGGTAACCATACTTAACAATTAATGTGGCATATTCCCTTCATTATGAAATCTCCCTACACTGTACCAAGTTGTTAGGACCCCTAAGTTGTATTGTGTTAATGTGAATTAAGCTTAAATGAAGTTTCCTTAGAAAAGGGCTATATAAGGAACCTAAGTAGTCCTAATTAGATAGCCATTGTATTGTAACCGAGTTCTAGAAGCTGTGAAATGTAATTTTACCGATTCTCTCTCATACCGAGTCTCCTTCCTACATACCGAATCTCATTCTATCTTATCATTTCTCTCAATCTCAACATGATCCAACCTATCATTTGGTATCAGAGCTTCCAGGAAGTGATTCTACATCACTATATCGATCCAGAGATTGTAGATTACAGAATCTGAATACTCTCGGTAAAATGAATCAGATTCGGTATTATCGAATTTGATATCTGACGTTCAGATTCTTGTGATAAGTTTAGCGAAGGTGTATTAGGTCTATTATAAAGGGTTTCGATCATCATTACAGCTTTTTAACTTCAATTATGGAGAATCAAGTTGATTTTTAGAGTTTGTGGCTAAAACTCTCGGTATTTCTTAATTCAAGCTTGATTCTGGATTTTTGTGAAGATTTAAAGATTCAGTTGTGTTCGTGAGGTGTTAAATCACATTTCTGTCGGTTCAATTTCTTCAATTCTTCAAGTTTTGAAGATTTGATCAATACTCGGTATCGTAACCATCATACCGAGTCTGCTTCTGTAGCGTCCCGTTCATATCGAATATAAACGTCACGTACTAATTGGTGTCATTGCATTGTTTTGAATTCTTCCCATGGAGTATCATAAGCTACATCTCCTCCTACGGCCTTCACATAGTTTTTCCACCACGTGAGTGCACTATCTTGTAGGGTGCACGATGCATAATTGGTCATGTCCTTCTCAATACAACCACTAATTTTAAACACAGACTCAATCTTTTCGATCCACTGGGTTAAACCAACCGGTCCTTCTGTTCCACTGAATGATGAGGGCTTGCAACCTTGAAAAGTTTTGTAGGTGCATCCCACATGAGGATTTGGGTTAACTGCAGCACCTCTTGCAGCCTTAACCCATAACATTCTGTCGTTCACTCGCTGATTGATGAGTTCCTCGATTTCTTGTTCCATCATTCGGTTCAATCGCGCCATAATCTTCAATAAGAATGAAAAAAATAATTATTCACATGGAATATTATAGATGTAGTGTGTATTTACAGTACATCGTAGCTTATTAATAATATGAACCAGTTATTATTATTAAAGCATTTTCTTCTTATTAGCGTTTTATAATTATATCAAGGGTAGTACCTACCCGTTAAAGTTCATACTTAATAGCTTAGTACGAAAATCAATTACTACCACCCAAATAATACTCAACCATGGAAAATTATTGCATTTCACACTTCACTATTTTACATATGCTTATTTTACAACAAACATTAAACAAACCACACTAGTAATATTATACAAAACGTTATATGATCCCAAGGTTTAAAACAACAGCGCATCATTTAACCCAAAATGTTTGTGTTCAAAGAAATCGCTTAAAGGTTATCCTGGCTGTCTCCCTGCGTTTTAGCTGAGGGACCGAAGAACTGGATGTCGGGATAGAACTAATAGGAATAGCGGGAATAGGGGTGGAAGTGTCTGGTGGAGTTGGTGCCACAACATCCTCACTAAACTCAGGATTTGGATTTTCCAATTCAGTAGCCTTTCGTTTCTTTCCTCGTTCGAACTTGACTTTCGTAATTTCCTGTATTTCTTCCTCCTCAGGATCACTTTTCGGTTCCTCTTCAATTGATTCATCCGGAAATTTTGAGTCTTCCCCAAAGGTGTCGTTTTCATCATCGGATAGGTTAATGGCTGGAACACAATCTGAGGATTCTGGTTCGGAGTCGCTGAATGTGATAACAAGTTCTAAGCCAGACATCTATCACATAACAACTGGCACATTAGTACCACATAATATTTACATATTAATTTTTAACCAACAAGGATAAGCAATAGTTTTCGAAATCAAACACGGTCAAAGTCCAGACTCACTAATGCATCCTAACAAACTCGATAAGACACACTAATGCAAATTTTCTGGTTCTCTAAGACCAACGCTATGATACCACCTGTAGCGTCCCGTTCAAATTGAATATCAACGTCACGTACTCATTGGTGTCATTGCGAGGTATTGACCTCTATATGTGACATTTTTCAAAATCTGCATACGTTTTTATAATACAAACCATAACCTTTATTATAATCGAAGGTTCAAACAGCATAATAATGATTATCGTTTAGTGATAATCTTAGTTTTATAAACTTTACATTTGATAATAACAATACGATTTCCAACATATTTTACATTACAAATCTTCCGATATGCATTTTTATTTTTGACACAAATATGCATACTCCAAATCTTGCTTAAATTCGGCATTATGCAGTGGAAGATTTTAATTATCACCTGAGAATAAACATGTTTAAAACGTCAATATAAAGTTGGTGAGATATAGGTTTATTGCTAGCAGCGTTATAAATATAGACCACAAGATTTCATATACACAAATGTTTTAATAAAAATATTCTAAGTGGTTGAGCACTTGATAACCATACTTAACATTTAATCAACGTCGCATATTCCCTTTATTATGAAATCTCACGACACCGTACCAAGTATATTTACCGAAACGAAGTACTGTGCAACCGTTGAATACTGGTCGTCCAGTCCGGTTAGGGTTGTCAGGCCCGATAGATCTATCAACAGGATTCGCATTTACAATACTGCATGTAAATAGTAGTTACCAAGTTACAGGGAAGTATGCCAGTGGTACAACTCAACGTAGAATATATATATATTTTTTCACTTGTGTCCATAACGTAAATCATAAAATGCATGTATTCTCATCCCGAAATATTTAGAGTTTAAAAGTGGGACTATATACTCACTTTTGTCTTGAAGATATACGACTTGGTCTCCGATAGATATCATGAACCTAACCATATATAATATATCAACATGTTTTCTTTTCAAATAATCGTTACATGTATACTTATAATACTTTTAATATCTAATTGTCCGTAGTTAGCAGTCCGATATTAGTGGTCCACAATTAGTTGTTCAATAAAATAAATAAAGACCCAATCGTATTCGTATTGATCGAAATTAATTTCGACCCATGGTACCATGTTTTCAAATGACGTGTTGGGTACATAAAGTACCGTGTTGTCAAATGACGTGTTGCGTACAATCATGAGGTCTTATGATTAATCTTCTCGTGTTGTTTACGGGTGGTCCTGAAATATGTAGAATTAAATCATGAGTAAATATATATGAAATATCATATTAATTAGCAAAGATATGATTAGTTTAGCTTTACTCCAATAGCTAAACTAGCTTCGGATACCCAATTTTGTTTTAGCCGTAGTTTCTTCAATATAACTCCGTTTTTGTTGGTTCAACTTGCCACTTCCTTGGATCGAGTCATTATTTATGAATATGAACTGTAAATACCTTAGTTTGCATTCAAAATCACAGGTTATAGGTCAAACTTTGGTGAATCTTATGAAAGTGATCATTTCCGTTGTAAAAACAACATCTAGATGATCATTTTTACAAAAATACTTACACTTTGAGTTACACCATGAGATTTTTATATATTAACATATTCATAAGCAATATCATTTTTTCCAGAATATAAACTTCCAATTCAAAGTTTAAGATGGTTTTTAATTATCCAACCCAAAACAGCCCCCGGTTGCACTCTGACGACGTAGATTCAGTTTTAAGGTGTTCTTTGTAAAATCAAGTTGTATCTTGTTAAGTTAGAATATCATTATGATATATTACAGGTCTTGAAGTGTTTTAAAAGTCAAGTTAGAAGGATCTATTTAGTTTGAGAACAAGTTTTAAATCATTCAAACTATGTTCTTGTTGTTATATATATTTGTAGTAAGATAGTCATATATGAATTGAACAAGATGATGAACCAAGGTTATACCTCAAGTATGATGAAGAAAGTTACTGAATAAACAAGATATGAACTTGTTCTTGATGACTTGGAAGATTAAGAAGTGAAATCATGAAAAGAAACAAAGGTTGTAAGTAAGTTTATATCTTGATTTAAGATAAATAACTTACATGAATTGAATCAAAGTTTAAACATAGTTTTACCTTGATTATGAAGCTAAAAGATGGTGAAAATGCTTGGAGATGATCAAGTATGATGTTAGGAGTATTTTGAGAGAGAATTTGGAGTGTGAGTATGAGAAAATGGAATGGAAAAATGGGGTGAAATCATAAAAATGAATTTACTTGTTATATAGAAAAAAAAAATCCTTAATTTGTTTTTTAGCTCATTAGTCATACAAGTTGATAAATAATGGTTCCACAAGTTTTTGAATCTAAGATTGCTGCTAAGAATGAATGATTAAAGGTGTATATATCAATAGTAAATACATCTAGAAGCTGCGTACAATACGGTTACATATACCCTAGGTATACGTGTAAAAATCTTGAGGAAACGAAATGAGAATTCAAATATAACTATCTTTTGTGAATATACTTATATTGTTTTATGTATTTAAGCCCTTTAAAAGTAATTAAATACGTATTTATACGATACTTGTATAAGCATTATAGGTTATAGGTATATATATCAAAGAACGTTACGTATAGTTACCGTTTTAAAAACTTTAGTTAGTAGTCTCAAAGTATACTTATAACTCATTGTTATTAGTACACAATGATATGTTAAATCATCCTTAGGTCATGTTAAATATGTATAAATACGTATATGTACACAATCATATAATTATCGTATCTTATATAGTTCGTGATATCATCGGTCAAATTAGACGGTCAAACGCTGTGTAAAACTCTTTTCAAAAACACAAGACTCAACAATTTGGATTGCTTATCATGTTGGTAATGTTTAATTTATGTAAATATTAATCTCATATGTATAAAACGATCAGAAAAATCCGGGTCGTTACAGCTTCATTACTGAAAATTCATCTTAAGTGTTACAGATTGTGGTGTGTTTGTGATTCTATCACATTCGGTTTGATTATACGCAGCTAATTGGTGTGGTTTGAGAAAGGATTCTGTTATATTTCTAAGTTTTAGACTTAGACTCGGTATTGTCAACTGCTACAGTTGACATTCGGTATCCTGAATCTTCGGTATCATTGATATTCTGTTTGTTACTAACTTGTTTTCTTGTGCAGTAAGGTTATCGAATCTAATTCAAGGGAATTGGATTGTGTTTACACATAATATTTTACAGAATTTGACTACCGAGTCATTTACCGAATCAGAATCTCGGTTTCACTTAATTCTTTGGTTTTAAGTATTCTGAGGCTTCAAGTTGTGTGGTTACCGAATCCATACCGAATCTGTGTGTGTTACTTGTGATTCTTATCAGTTTCTGATACAGAATCTGGTTTACCGAATTGTTACCGAATCTGCTACAGTACCGAACCACTTACCGAGTCTGCTACTGTACCGAATATTTACCGAATCTGATATTCTTGTTAGATTTTATACTGAACCCTGATCATAGATTGTGTTTAATACCGAATCTATACCGAATCTACCTCAATTTAAGATGTCTACTCAAGATACTCTTATCATTGGATCAGATTCCCGACCTCCAGTGTTGTTTGATGGCAAGTAGAATCAGTGGCTTCATCGTATCACTCAGTACATAGACTATAAGGGTTAGAAAGCTAAACATATATGGGCTTCTCTGAGAGATGGTCCAGTTGTTGATTTTCATCCGGATACTGGTATGCCAATTCCAGTCTATGAACTTTCTGGTGATAAACGTGAAAGAGCTCAGGGTGACATAGAGGCTAAGAATATTATCATGCAAGCTATCCCATATGAGCTATTTGAAAATGTTAATAGCAACACTACTGCAAAAGATATATGGGATGAGATCAAACGACAACAAGAAGGTTATGACATGTCAGACGTTACTAAATTGAATAAGGCTCTGGAATTGTATGAAGATTTCAAGCAGGAACTAGAAGAACAACTCAAGGATACCTACCGTCGTTTCAATGGTGTTCTCAATGAGTTGAAAAGGTGTAAGATTGTAAAAGTACATGCTGAAGTCAACATGAAATTCCTCAAAAAGCTCAATGCTGATTGGCTTCCTTATGGAACCATTGTTCGATCTACCAAAGAGATTGACAAGTTGACTATTCATGAGCTTGTTGGAGTTCTTATGCATTACCAACCTAAAGTGTCTAAACTTCAAGAAGGAAGGAAAGAGTCTTCTCCGGGCGATCCTCTTGCCCTAATTGTCAAAAAGAAGAGCAAATCATTTTCCAAAAGCTTGTCCAAGAAAGTGCTTGTTGAAGAATCAACTGATTCTGAAGAGTTGAATCTTTCCGATGTTGATGATTCTCACCAATTAGTCAAGATGGCAGCCATGTTCACAAACGCCTTGAACAAACACAAGTTTAAAGGCAAATAAAGAAATCAACGCAAAAACTCATCATCTTCCTCGTACTACAAGAAAGCTGATCAATCGAAACAACAACGTGCTGATGATTCCAAGAAGGAAGATTCAATCTGTTTCAATTGTGGCAAAGCTGGTCATTACTCTCGTGAGTGCAAGATGCCTAATAAGAAGGACACAGCTTACTACAAGAAGAAAATGTTGATGGCTAAGATTGTGGAAACTGGGGGAGAGCTGAAACCGGTTGATGATACTTGGTTTAACTGGACTGATGATTCAGACTCAGAGGTGGAACATGAAAATGTTTGCAAGGTGACTAAGCTCATCAAAGCTAAGGAAGCATTGGAGAATTCTGACTCAACATCTGACGATGATGAGGTACAATCAACTGAAATCTCACCTGATTTTATAAAAATGCAAAATGACTTGATGAAGAATCTGGTCTCAATGTCAAAAGAAGTCAAAGGCTTAAAATCTGAAAACAAGATTTTAAAAGATAAAATCAAACTAAATGAGACCAGACCTTCCTCATCCAAATTGCAAACGGATGTGCAACGATTGACTCTCCAACTCAGCTCTACGGAAACTGAGTTGGAAGATCTTAAGAAGACAATTCATCCGATCAAAGTTGAACGAACTGATTATCGTTTAAAATCTGAATGACTTGAAGAAAAAGTTCAATTCTTAGAAAAAGATTTTTCTGATTTAAAAAACCAACATGAACCCACACTTTCAAAGCTAAACAAGAAAATTATTCATTTGGAAAACGCCATAATTGAAAAAGACACTGAAATTTCTTCGTTGTCAAAAGAGTCTGTTCTAATGAAAGCTCAACTTACTCGATATGAGGAAAAACTCTATCGTACAGAGCAATATAAAGCTATCATTGATTTAGAACTTTCAAAACAAACAATTTTCATGAACAGACCAAAAATGATTCATGGTGAAAAGTGGGGGTTGGGTTATGAAGATCCTAAGATCTTAGATGGAGCTTCCAAAAAGATTCCAGGATTATATCATTCTGATTACTTTCAAGCTGGTTTACCACCGAATTTTGTGCATGCTTCTGATGCTGATTTTGATGATATTATTGTTAATCTCAAATATCAAAAATACCATCAAATTAGCTTAATGTATGAGAAAATTTATGCAAAAATGGGTAAATCAAATCCTGATTTCTTGAAGGAACTTGTTGAAACTGAAAAGAATGTGCAATGTGCTAATTATGTGCCGACACGTAGATTGGTTTACATTCCTACACTCATGCTAGAGAAGTACATTTTAATGCTTGAGAATGAAGTGTTTAACAAACCTAGTTCTAGCATTGTTAACATAGATGAGGTGTTTGATGAATCAACTTTTGATGTGAAACCAATTCTATCTGCTTTACCTGTATGTCCACATGATGTTTTCCGTGAAGACCTAGCACATGAACTAACTGTTTTCTTTGAGACAGAATCTCTAGGTCAAAATTCTTTAGATGAAAAAGTAGAACCTCATAATGAACCAATCATTGAATCTTTGATAGATTTTGAAAGTTAACTTCATCCTTTGCATGATTATTATTTACATTTTCCTGCTGTACGTAATTTGAATCGTATAGTAGCTCAACTAGAACAGGAGAATATTGACTTGCAACTTAAGTGCCAATCATTAGAACAAATGCTTGCTTTGTGTGATAAATTGCCTTCACTGCCTAAGAAAGAATGTACCTATGCTTTTAAGGAGGGTGAAGTGATAGTTTCTGCTGAAGAATTATGTCTTGAGATTAAAAACTTAAAACAAAAGATAATTCAACTGAAACAGGCTAACACACTTAAGCAATCGTCTAATGTTGAAACCAATGTGCTTGAATGTATTGGTCGGATTACTAAGAAGGGGAAGGGAACAACAACATCTAAGGATGTAAAACCCATTACTATTCTTAAAAATCCTCTATGTTCTCAATTTGGCAATCGTGGTTCAAAAGTTGTTTCTACAACTCAATTTGTTGCCAAAAAGGTTCATTCTCCCGATGGTTCTGTGTCAACTGAAAAGATTCCTATGATTCAAATGACAAAAACTTTAAAAGCGAGTCTTTTAACAACATCAGTTAAGTCCACACAACACACAAGTCCTAAACCTGATTTAAGTGAGTATGAGGCAAAAGAACGTAAAATCAAATTGGAGATTTTGCAAAATCAATCATCTCATGTGTCAATTGAAAAGTTTGGACGTCTAACTAACAAAGGTGTTTTTCGTGTCACAGGTCATAATCCAAACTTGAATTACAAATCTATATGGGTTCCTAAGTCCACGACTAAGAAAGTAGCAACCAAACCAACGCAATCTGCTAGTCGGCCTAGGAAATCATCTCATGTTTTTCAATTTTCGTCTGTGAACAAAACATCTACTTGGAATAAGTTGTGTGTTAAGACTTCTGATAATGATGTAAAACTTGATATTGCGTATGATGCTTCATGTAATGCGGTTTTAAATGATGCTTTATTGTCTAAACTGCATGATGCTATACGTGATTATTTCATCGTTGATCTAGAGTTTATTGCTGGTACTAACCGAAAAGGACCCAAGAATCTTTTGGTACCTAAACTCTAGGAAATTCACATTTACAGGGTTTCAACGTATGTGTTTGGTATATCGATTCCGATTGTTCTCGACACATGACGGGCAATAAATCCTTGCTTGTCAACTTCATTGACAAATTCCTAGGAACGGTTACATTTGGAAATGATGAAATTGCAGCGATAACGGTTACGGAGATTATGTGCAAAATGGCATAACAATCAAACGGGTTTCATATGTTGATGGTTTGGGGTGCAGTTTATTTAGTGTGAGTCAATTCTGCGATGGAGATCTTAAAGTTCTGTTTGAACGTCGTCAATGCTCGGTGCAATCCACCGAAGGAAATGATCTTCTTGTTGGTAAACGTTGTGCTTCACTATATACTATTGACCTCAATGATGCACCTTCACATACAACCATGTGTTTGGCTACTCATTCTACCAAAGAAAATTCATGGTTATGACATCATCGGATGTCACACCTGAATTACAAGGGTATCAATTGACTAGTCTCTAAAGACTTAGTTGATGGTATTCCAACCTTTCAATATGATAAGCATCATGTGTGTCCATCATGTGCGATAGGTAAGCTGAAACAGACTAATCATCCGCTTAAGCAAAACCCCAGTACTTCATCGTCTTTGTAATTATTACATATGGACTTATGTGGACCCATGTGTATTTCTAGCCTCGGTGGCAAGAAACATGTTCTTGTTATTGTCGATGACTATACCCGGTTTACATGGATTTTTCTTTTGCGAACTAAGTCAGAAACCCCCGCCATTATCATTGAGTTCATTAAAAAGACTCAACGCTCTTTTAACAATCATGTTAAGAGCATTAGAACTGATAATGGGACGAAATTTAAGAATGACCCGCTTGGTAGTTATTTGAAAGACCAAGGCATTGAACATCAGTTCTCTGCTGCTCGGACCCCCCAACAGAATGGAGTAGTCGAACGACGTAATCGTACGTTGTGCGAAGCAGCTCGAACGATGCTTGCTTACTCCAAACTACCTCCAAAAATGTGGGGGGAGGCCATTTCAACTGCATGCTTTACCCAAAATCGTTGTATTGTTAATAAACGTTTTGATAAAACTCCATACGAGTTATTATATGGTAGACGCCCGAATGTCAAATATTTCTGTGTCTTTGGTTGTATATGCTATGTGCTTAACGATTTTGACAGCCTCGGAAAGTTTGATCCAAATGGCGATCAAGCCATATTTCTCGGTTATTCTTCGAACAAAGTTGCCTATCGGGTTTATCACAAACGGACAAAAACGATTAAAGAGAGCATAAATGTCAAGTTCGATGAATTTTCGGGAATGGCTTTTGAACAACTCAGTTCAAAACCTGATCCTAACCTGGCTGCTACTTCTTCCACGCAAAACTCAATTTTCTCGATGAAAGGTGTTCCTACAGTTACATCAGAGGAACTAGATATCTTGTTTGATAGTCTTTATGCTCCTCAACGGAATTCAAATGTTTAAGTCGTACCGGTTACACCGTCACAGTCAACTACTGTGGAGACTCAACAAATTCTTTTTGATGAAGATACAACACCAACTGATTCACCTGTTGCTTCTTCATCCTCCCTACCACATCCTGTTACTGATAATCTTGAACCAATTCAAGATTCATCAGTTGATACAACTCCAGCTGTTTATCCAGATATTCAATTGAATCTATTAGATAATGTTACATCAAATCAAGCAGATCAAGGCTCAACGTCAACAACGGTTGATGTTTCAATGGATACCACTGATGTATAACCTCTTCCACATAACCGATGGACTAAAAGTCATCCAATAGATCTTATTATTGGTGATGCATCTGCTCCAGTCTCAACTCGAAGGGCTACTTGGAATATGTGTCTATACACTACCTTTCTTAGTAAGATTGAACCAACAACGGTTGCTCAAGCTTTACTAGATCCGAACTGGGTGGTTGCAATGCAAGAAGAGATCAATCAATTTGAACGGTTTAAAGTATGGCGATTAGTTCCAAGACCAACGGGTCAATGACCAATAGGGGTTAAGTGGATTTTTAAGAACAAGAAGGATTCTGATGGAATTGTGGTTCGGAATAAGGCACGTCTTGTGGCCAAGGGATATCGACAACAAGAGGGTATTGATTATGACGAGACGTTTTCTCTGGTTGCTAGGATTGAGGCTATTCGTCTTTTCCTTGCCTTTGCTTCTTTTATGAAGTTTACGGTGTTTCAAATGGATGTCAAAACTGCTTTTCTGAACGGTCATCTTCAAGAAGAAGTCTATGTCGATCAACCAGAAGGCTTTGTCGATCCCATTCATCCAAATCACGTATACTACTTGGAAAAGGCTTTGTATGGTCTGAAGCAAGCACCGCGTGCATGGTACGAGACCTTAACAAAGTATTTGCTGGACAATGGTTTTTCTCGTGGAACAATTGATACAACGCTATTCATCCGTAAAAACCACGGTCACATTCTCTTGGTTCAAATTTACGTTGATGACATTATTTTTGGTTCCACGTCCTCGGCCTTATGCAAAGAATTTGGTGACCTTATGGCCAACAAATTCGAAATGAGCATGCTTGACCAGTTAAATTTCTTTTTGGGGTTACAAGTAAAACAATTACCAAACGGGATTTTTCTCAGTCAAACAAAGTATATCAATGATATGCTAAAACGTTTTAAAATGACTTCTTTAAAACCAATGACAACCCCAATGAGGACTTTACTGGATAATGATACTAATGGGGAACCCTTTGATATTACGCTTTATCGAAGAACGGTTGGTTCTTTAATGTATCTGACTGCAAGTCGACCTGACATTACACTTGCTGTAACTGTCTGTGCCCGCTTTCAGTCGAACCCTAAGAAATCTCATTCCAAAGCGGTTGTTAGGATTTTTCAGTACCTTAAAGGTACACCTAACCTTGGGATCTGGTATCCTCATGGATCCGATTTCAATCTCACTGCTTACACTGATGCGGATCATGGCAGTTGCCATGTTGATAGAAAAAGCACATCTGGATCAATTCAGATGTTGGGGAATAGGCTGGTTGGTTGGTCATCCAAAAAGCAAAACTGTGTGTCTTTATCAACGGCTGAGTCTGAGTACATTGCTGCAGCTCATTGTTGTTCACAAGTTTTGTGGATGCAATATCAACTTTCAGACTATGGCTTTAAGTTTTCTAAGACCCCGATTTAATGTGATTCACAAAGTGCTATTGCAATTACAAGCAACCCGGTCCAGCATTCTAAGACCAAACACATAGATATTCGCTATCATTTCATTAAGGACCATGTAGAGAAAGGGGATGTAGAGTTATACATTGTGCCTACCAAAGTGAAATTAGCTGACATGTTCACTAAACCCTTAGATGAACTTAGGCTAAAGTTCTTGATCAAAGAGATTGGCATGATAGAGTATAGTGCTTGATATTCCTTAGATCTGTTGGGACTTATTCTTGGGATCTTGTGTTTAGGGGGAGTAGATACTTTCAAGGGGGAGCAACTACTTTCATATGCTTTGGATATCATCTTTTAAGGGGGAGCCTTTAGACTTAAGATAACTTCCTAGATATAATTGTTCAATGGTTACGTAAGGGGGAGGTAACTCATTGATATCATATTTCAAGGGGGAGTTAATTCATTTTCTTGGGAATTTTATCAAAATGCTGATTTACTTTCTTGTATATCACATTTTGAGGGGGAGAAAAAGGGAAAAAATGAGAAAATTACTCAAAAATATTTTTTTTCAAAAGTGAATTCATAAATTCTTTGTTTTATATCTGAAATAATTCACTAAGGCTTGTATACATCTCAGTATGCAACCCGTTTTAACAATTGGTATCACTGAAGATTTGTACTTTGTTCACAAATTCAAAGTTCTTTTAAGTACAAATCTTATTTTGAAAAATTCATAAAAATTGGAAAAGATAAAATTCAAAAATATTTGATTTTTACTGAATAAATGCTATTTTTAGCATTATACCGAATCTGACATCCAACAGTACAGATTCGGTAAGTTCAAAGTTTTCAAAAAATTGTCTCAGAATTGTTTACCATGAAAAGATTGGAATGAATTTTAAGAGAAAAAGTCAATTTGTCAAGATTTTGAAGTTAAATTGATAAAGTTTTGAAATGTGGACTGTATTCGGTAAAATAGGCCCATTCGGTAAAGCCCATTCGGTATTTTATCTTTGGTATCTATAAAAGGAGTGTCAAAGTCAAACTAACTCTCTTACTGTGCTTAATTACCTACCGAGTTTTACTGAACATACCGAATCTGCCTAATCTACCGAGTCCGTTCTTCTGTTTCTTCAAATCTTTGGTATAATTTAATTTTAATCATTGCTTTAGATACATACGTGTAGATCTGAGATAATTAAATGTTTTTCAACCAGAAAAGATCAAAATAACTGGATTATGACTCTCAATTTGAAATTTTGTTAATTATACCGATTCTGAGTCGTATTCTACTAATCTTTAATTAAACTCAATTGATTTGGTTAATTAACATGAATTCTTGTCTAGTCAGAGTTATATTAATTGATCTATCATTTGACTAAGTTTGATTACATGTTTAATTGATTGTTTGATTGTGACGATCGCTCCAAATCCATATGGACGAACACGTCATTCATCGATTTCATTGTGAGGTATTTGACCTCTATATGATACGTTTTGTAAACATTGCATTCTTTTGAAAAGGCACACCATAAATGAATATTTAAATCAAAGGTTTTCGACATCTGATAATTTCTACATATAGACAATCACCGTAAATAATAGTTTACAATAGTAATTCCGTTGACAATGCAGTCAAAATAAGATACATGGTGATGATTTGGTGAATGCAACGTTTCCTTGATAAATATGCCATGTAAGACTCCATGCACATAGCTTGTCTAACATATAAGCAAACAGCGGAAGACTTCTAGGGAACCTGAGAATAAACATGCTAACAAGTGTCAACACAAAGGTTGGTGAGTTCATAGTTTTAGTGTTTCGCATAATCTGTATATAAAGGTGGATCACAAGATTTCAGTTGTTTCATCCAGAAACGTTTATCAAAAGTTTGTCAATAGATTCTACGTAACAGGGCACCCTGGTAACTAAGCTTTAACGTTATAATGATAAATACCCCATTCGTTTTAATACACGCAAACCAACGTGTCCTAAACTCAAATAACACACGTCCGTTAAAAGGCTAGCGCTCTAGCTCGGACAGGGATGTCAAGCCCTATGGATCCATATACTGTTATTCGCGCCCACCAGTCCATATCCTATGTACTGGCAGCTACTAGTTACCAAAGCTAAGGGAATTTCGGTTCAAAATCAGTGTAGAATTAAGTATGTACTTGTATCTATTGCGTTTAAAATAAATTGCATGTATTCTCAGCCCAAAAATATATATTGCAAAAGCAATTAAAAAGGGAGCAATGAAACTCACCTTAGCAGCATATAAAGTTGTTCACCAAAATGTGACCGAAACTCGGATTACCAATTAATCGTAGATCTCAACCTAGAGAACATATGTTGGTCAATAAATGTTTATCAAGCTAGGTCTGGTCATAGTGTATCATAATCCTAATGCTCGAGATCGACATACAAAAGTTATCAAAAGTTATTTCAAAAAGTCAATTTTGACAAAAGTTCAACAAAACGAGATGTACCTTATATAAGGATTCATTTACTCGGTTGGTAATATTCAAAAAATCCATTTTATCAATCTCGTAAACAAGTTGTTTAAATCTTAATTGCAGATTCAAAAGCAATTTCAATTAACGTCAATCATAATTCAGTTGATCATATCTTTTAATCCGTTCATCGAAACTATTTGGTGTCTAAATGAAAAGTTATTGATTTTTTGCCAGCTTTCCAAAAATATGTATATCATATACCTTTTACCAGTAATATATGTATTTAATTCATGATTCATCATAAACTGTTTAACGATGAAATTTAGCATACAAGCTTGTATAAATATATATACTAGAGTATTAGTATATAAAAGATAAAATATAAATGCTTACGTATCAATATTGTGATTCAATATTTCAGAAAAGTACGCAGACGTAACGGAGATGATAAACACTAGTTTGACTCACGAGCAAAACCCTCGAACAATACCCATATTTTCCTTAGCTCTATCCCGCTTGAAAACCCATTTTGAAAGTGACACGCTCATGACTTCGTCGTAGTATTTTATGTATAACACTACTAATAAAAATAATAAAATTAATAATAATAATATTAATCTTAATAATAATAATAATTATAATAATAATAATAATAATAATAATAATAATAATAATAATAATAATAATAATAATAATAATAATAATAATAATAATAATAATAATAATAATAATAATAATAATAATAATAATAAAAATAATAATATAAATAATAATTATAAACGGAGTATAGATAAATATATGTGTGTGATTAAAATGAAATCGTTTGAATTTATAGAACCTTTTCTGAAAAAGTACCCCATGCGATCGCATGGGATTTGTGCTTCAAGGCTATGCGATCGCATGGCCCTCTGATCCAGCTCACAAACTTTTGTTTTCTTGTTTGTCGATATATTTATTTATTAATATATAATATATATAATTTATATTAATTAATTATATATTATATTATATTCTCGTTCATAGTTGACTTGTAATTTTCGTTCCGATGACTCGTACGTTGTCACTCGACTTATGTCCCGGTTCCGGTTTCTCGAACGCATTTTTGTACGCTTAGAAAACTCGCAATTTACATTTTGTGACTCGTACCTTTGTCAAAATATAGTTTTAAATTATCAATAAACTATATCATTCAAAGTGTATCTTAAACTTTCGAGTGTTTTGGTCATTTACTTCTATAAATCATTGTCTCGCTATTTCTTAATATATATATAATAACAAATCATTTTATGACCAAGTTAATATATATTTTCAACATTCATAAACACGTTTTAAATATACGTCGCAAGTTATTCATATAAATAATATTCCAAATTATCATATATATTCAAATAAATATTTAAACCAATAAGTTTAATGTACGGTATCAAACAATTAATACATTGTTACGTTTTCAAGTAATAGTATATATATATATATATATATATATATATATATATATATATATATATATATATATATATATATATATATATATATATATATATATATATGTACCTATATACATATAATTGTTCACGAATCGTCAAGAACAATCGAAAGGTATTTTAATATATGAAAGTAGTTCAAAAATTTTGAGATTTAGTTTTACTGACTTTGTTTATCGTGTCGGAAACGTTAAATCATTTAAAGATAAAGTTTAAATTTGGTCAAAAATTTCCGGGTTGTCACAGTACCTACCCGTTAAAGAAATTTCGTCCCGAAATTTGAGTGAGGTCGTCATGGCTAACAATAAAAATGTTTTCATGACGAATATGAGTTGGTAAATAGAATTTTATCACCGTTGAATAATATGGATAAAACAATCCGATTATTCGAAGCGTATGAGAGAAGTTATCGGAAAATAGTGAATTGAAGGAATAGAGATTCGCCTTAACTATTGACGTAGTAACGATTGATTTCCGGAATTTAAGGAATAGAAAATCTTCATAATTTAAATAAGATTTGATTCTTCAGAATTTAAGGAAATTAGGATTTCCTTTGATTAAATGCGTAATCTGCCTCGATTGCTATGTCTGATATTTTGCTATAAATTGACCTCTTCCATTTCATTTATTTTCACCACTCCTATAATCTTCTTTCTTATTTCATACTTCTTAATAGATTGTGAAAATGCTTAATCCAGTTCCGATTCTTGATATTTTCCTGGCTATCGTATCCTTCATTCTTCTTTTTCATCTACCACCAGAGGAGGTTATTTTCTTCTACTATTACCTTGGGGTTATAGTGTTTTTCATTCTCCCGTGTCTTTATATTTCTATGCGCATCGATATACACAGTTTGTAATTTCGGGATTGTTTTTGGGCTATATATTTTCCATTATATTTCGGAGCTTCATGATTTCGTTTTCTCTTCCCGACTTTAAGTCAAGCGAATAATAGTCCAAAATTCGTAGGTATGGATTTTGAAATGAACATAGTTAATGTTTTAAGAAAGAAACGGTAATGGCACAATCTGACTTGTCAAATTACCAGAATATCCGAAAAAGACCGAATCATCAAGAAAAATATTTTCTTGATATGTTTAGAGGTTAAATAGAATGAAAGAGTTATGTAACATGGTTCATGATGAGGGTATGATCTGTGAACCTTTATCATGTTCCATTAGAAACTCAGCATGACTTACTGTAATATAATCACGTTGATCAAGTGTCATTATATTATACTAATTCATTCTTCAGTTCCCAACATTACTTCAAAACATCCATTTTTCGAATTTTTCAGATTTTAGAAATTAAAATAGTTTCTTTTATGATGTAACAAAGATAGCGTGAAGAGATAAATGATTTCAGATAAGAATAGTTATGAAAATATCTTCAGAAATATGAAGGATATTTATAATGGAAGATACGATGATATCTTAGAATTTCTAATATCAGAGGATGATGCGGAAAATCTGTCTGTGAAGGTTTAGAATAAGAACTAAGGTTCTTACTAATGGTTTCAGCAGACACTGAATCATTTAGATTCTTTGAAGGTAGATTTCGTCTTTGTGATTTGTCCACAGCCTCCTTCATGGTCTGCTCAGTCCGTTTTCCAGTTTCAAACCTTCTCTTTTTCTCAGCTTTACCACCATACTATTCTTTATCTTCAAACTTTTGACTGTTAAGGTCGTTTACAGTTTTTGCTGCTTCATCAACATTTTTCCAAAATTCGGAGAACTAGTTTCGTAATTTGGGGTGTTTTTCAGAAACTTCACATTCGAAGTATGTAAGTCCAGGAGGTAGACGTTATATATACACATATAACTGTTGGCGTAGACGTGCTACAAGATTTCAAAATACTGATTGCTAATTCCCGATAGTTGGTATGTCAATTGCCGTTACAAGATGTGGATGAGTACATGATACGGTTTCAATGAGTATAAGGATTTTTCGGAAGGTCAAAGATCAATGAAGTTGTTGGTAAATTTACTGCTAATGTGGTGGAACATGAAAGCTTCCCCAGTAACAAAAACGTATATATCAAGGTTATAATAAGGCTAATCTGAAAAGTTGAAGTTGACTGGTTGGAAGTGTGGTAAAACTGGATACTTTGAACAGGGATTGCAAGATTATTTTCGGTAATAACAATGCTAAAGGATCTTTCACAGTTTTAAAGTTAAAGTATAGCTTTGAAAGATGTAGAGATCTAAGAATGATGTCACCAGTTCAGAGTTATGGCTTGAATTCTGATACGTCGATATCAGAATATGTGATTAAATTTGTATGAAATGATTGTGTATCATTGTGAAGATAGTGAGTATAGTTAATGATTTTTGAATCAAAATTGAAGAATGTACAGTATAACATATTAATTGTGAACTTATATATTTCCCGAGTATTACCTACCCGTTAAAGATTTCACAATTAATACTTTGTACAAAAGAATTTTTTTTTTATTACCGTCTTTATGAAAATATATGTAAATTTTTTTCATATGTAATACAGATTTGATGAGTTAATATCGTATTAAGCTCATCTGAGTTTTGAATTGAATGAATAATCTCTAAAACATTAAGGATTACATAATCTTCGCGGAGTATTTCACTATTGAAATCAATACTTCATTATTTATTCTTATTCCTCGGTGAAGGATGTTGATGCTCGTGGAATTCTTATGAACTTCATAAGATATAAATGATGTTTTCTAGAAAGTTTCGAGTACATCGAAGATAAAAGTGTAAAATCAAACATGTAATTGATTAATACACTAAGTCCATTATGAAATGGAATTCATTGAGTTGAAACGGATATTTGTAGTTAACGATGGTTAAGTTGTTAACGAAGGATGTACATCATAGCATATTAGTAATATGAATTAACCGAGTAGTATCTACCCCTTAAAATTCACACGTAATAGCTTATACGAAAAGATTCATGATGGTTTTAAAATATATATATATATATATATATATATATATATATATATATATATATATATATATATATATATATATATAAGATATACATATAAATTCTTTATATGAATTGAGTTATTACTTCATAACTCATTGATACAATATACTCGTTGTTGACTCGTAATGATGTCCACGGTACTTTCTTGAACTGACGGAGCTTGTGATGTTAGAGGTGCTGCTGATTCTGACGATGTTGATAGCACTGACTGTGCTGGTGAGGTTAAGGGTACTGTTGATGTTGTTGGTAAAACAAGTCTAGCTTGTATCTTACACCATTCGGATAAGGTTTCTACTCTATCTCATTTAGGGTTAAGGCAAGAATAGATAATCTCTAAACTTTAGAAATTACATAATCACCGTAGAATGTTTCTCCGATGAAGTTATGAATCCATACTTCATCGTTTGTCGTTGCTGGTACTTCTTGGTACCTATGGTGCGTATGATGTTGATATTCGAGGTACATATTGTGATGTTGAGGCGTGTGATTCGGATGTGGTTGTTGGTGGTGGTAATGATCCTGTTGGTGTGGATGATGGTGGTACCGATTATGCTGCGGGTGCTGCTGCTGGTGTTCATAACCCTTGCACCATATTCTCCAAAGCCACTACCCGAGCACGAAGCTCGTTGACTTCTTCTATTATACCGAGATGATCAGTGGTTCGGACGATCGGATAAATAAGATTTATAATATGGGATAGTATATAATCATGATGAGATACTCTAGAAATGAGAGAGAAAATAGTATTACGAATAGGTTCGCCGGTAAGTGCTTCAGGTTCTTCGCCAAGAGGTGAATGTGGTGGATGGAAGGGATCACCTTCTTCTTGTCTTCAATGATTAAGTAGGCTACGAACCCATCCCCAATTCATCCAGAATAGGTGATGGCTGATTGGTTGATCCATTCCGGTTACACTTTCTTCAGAGTTCAGGTGAATATCCATATCGGAATAGCTGTCGGAATTTACGGAATTTGAACTAGATACGGGATCCATCTTGTATAATTAGAGAGATGATTTTTGATATGAAATACATTATAGAATTTAGATTGGTACTCTTCAATACATAATTTACATATGTATATATAATACCAAAATTCCATAAATCACGGAGGAATTTTTGGAAGATGTCAGGAAAAGTTTACAGTAACAGATACGCTAAGATATGAATTTTTGTCTATACACTATTTATGCAATAAATGCAGGAAAACGTGCCTAGACTTAAGAATGATAAGCATGTAATTTCCGACAAGAAATGATAAGCAAAACTTTTGACATGTAGACACAGTCGAAGTCCAGACTTACGAATGCATCCTAACAACTATCAGTTAGACACACTTATGCAAGACCTGGTTCACTAGGACCAACGCTCTGATACCAACTGTGACGATCGCTCCAAATCCATATGGACGAACACGTCATTCATCGATTTCATTGCGAGGTATTTGACCTCTATATGATACATTTTGTAAACATTGCATTCTTTTGAAAAGGCACACCATAAATGAATATTTAAATCAAAGGTTTTCGACATCTGATAATTTCTACATATAGACAATCACTGTAAATAATAGTTTACAATAGTAATTCCATTGACAATGCAGTCAAAATAAGATACATGGTGATGATTTGGTGAATGCAACGTTTCCTTGATTAATATGCCATGTAAGACTCCATGCACATAGCTTGTCTAACATATAAGCAAACAGCGGAAGACTTCTAGGGAACCTGAGAATAAACATGCTAACAAGTGTCAACACAAAGGTTGGTGATTTCATAGTTTTAGTGTTTCGCATAATCTGTATATAAAGGTGGATCACAAGATTTCAGTTGTTTCATCCAGAAACGTTTATCAAAAGTTTGTCAATAGATTCTACGTAACAGAGCACCCTGGTAACTAAGCTTTAACATTATAATGATAAATACCCCAATCGTTTTAATACACGCAAATCAACGTGTCCTAAACTCAAATAACACACGTCCATTAAAAGGCTAGCGCTCTAGCTCGGACGGGGATGTCAAGCCTTATGGATCCATGTACTGTAATTCGCGCCCACCAGTCCATATCCTATGTACTGGCACCTACTAGTTACCAAAGCTAAGGGAATTTCGGTTCAAACTCACTGTAGAATTAAGTATGTACTTGTATCCATTGCGTTTAAAATAAATTGCATGTATTCTCAGCCCAAAAATATATATTTCAAAAGCAATTAAAAAGGGAGCAATGAAACTCACCTTAGCAGCATATAAAGTTGTTCACCAAAATGTGACCGAAACTCGGATTACCAATTAATCGTAGATCTCAACCTAGAGAACATATGTTGGTCAATAAATGTTTATCAAGCTAGGTCTGGTCATAGTGTATCATAATCCTAATGCTCGAGATCGACATACAAAAGTTATCAAAAGTTATTTCAAAAAGTCAATTTTGACAAAAGTTCAACAAAACGAGATGTACCTTATATAAGGATTCATTTACTCGGTTGGTAATATTCAAAAAATCCATTTTATCAATCTCATAAACAAGTTGTTTAAATCTTAATTGCAGATTCAAAAGCAATTTCAATTAACGTCAATCATAATTCAGTTGATCATATCTTTTAATCCGTTCATCGAAACTATTCGGTGTCTAAATGAAAAGTTATTGATTTTTCACCAGCTTTCCAAAAACATGTATATCATATACCTTTTACCAGTAATATATGTATTTAATTCGTGATTCATCATAAACTGTTTAATGACGAAATTTAGCATACAAGCTTGTATAAATATATATACTCGAGCACTAGACATGGATACACTATTAGTATATAAAAGATAAAATATAAATGCTTACGTATCAATATTGTGATTCAATATTTCAGAAAAGTACGCAGACGTAACGGAGATGATAAACACTAGTTTGACTTACGAGCAAAATCCTCGAACAATACCCATATTTTCCTTAGCTCTATCCCGCTTGAAAACCCATTTTGAAAGTGACACGCTCATGACTTCGTCGTAGTATTTTATGTATAATACTACTAATAAAATTAATAAAATTAATAATAATAATATTAATCTTAATAATTATAATTATAATAATAATAATAATAATAATAATAATAATAATTATAATAATAATAATAATAATAATAATAATAATAATAATATAAATAATAATTATAAACGGAGTATAGATAAATATATGTGTGTGATTGAAATGAAATCGTTTGAATTTATAGAACCTTTTCTGAAAAAGTACCCCATGCGATCGCATGGGATTTGTGCTTCAAGGCCATGCAATCGCATTGCCCTCTGATCCAGCTCACAAACTTTTGTTTTCTTGTTTGTCGACATATTTATTTATTAATATATAATATATATAATTTATATTAATTAATTATATATTATATTATATTCTCGTGAATAGTTGACTTGTAATTTTCGTTCCGATGACTCGTACGTTGTCACTCAACTTTTGTCCCGGTTCCGGTTTCTCGAACGCATTTTCGTACGCTTAGAAAACTCACAATTTACGTTTTGTGACTCGTACCTTTGTCAAAATATAGTTTTAAATTATCAATAAACTATATCATTCAAAGTGTATCTTAAACTTTCGAGTGTTTTGGTCATTTATTTCTATAAATCATTGTCTCGTTATTTCTTAATATATATATATATATAATAACAAATCGTTTTATGACCAAGTTAATATATATTTTCAACATTCATAAACACGTTTTAAATATACGTCGCATGTTATTCATATAATTAATATTCTAACTTATCATATATATTCAAATAAATATTTAAACCAATAAGTTTAAAGTACGGTATCAAATAATTAATACATTGTTACGTTTTCAAGTTATAGTATATATATATATATCTATATATATATATATATATATATATATATATATATATATATATATATATATATATATATATATATATATATATATATATATATATATGTATCTATATACATATAATTGTTCACGAATCGTCAAGAACAATTGAAAGGTATTTTAATATATGAAAGTAGTTCAAAAATTTTGAGATTTAGTTTTACAGACTTTGCTTATCGTGTCAAAAACGTTAAATCATTTAAAGATAAAGTTTAAATTTGGTCAAAAATTTCTGGGTTGTCACAGTATCTATCCGTTAAAGAAATTTCGTCCCGAAATTTGAGCGAGGTCGTCATGGCTAACAATAAAAATGTTTTCATGACGAATATGAGTTGGTAAATAGAATTTTATCACCGTTGAATAATATGGATAAAACAATCCGATTATTCGAAGCGTATGAGAGAAGTTATCGTAAAATAGTGAATTGAAGGAATAGAGATTCGCCTTAACTATTGACGTAGTAACGATTGATTTCTGGAATTTAAGGAATAGAAAATCTTCATAATTTAAATAAGATTTGATTCTTCAGAATTTAAGGAAATTAGGATTTCCTTTGATTAAATGTGTAATCTGCCACGATTGCTATGTCTGATATTTTGCTATAAATTGACCTCTTCCGTTTCATTTATTTTCACCACTCCTATAATCTTCTTTCTTATTTCATACTTCTTAATAGATTGTGAAAATGCTTAATCCAGTTCTGATTCTTGATATTTTCTTGGCTATCGTATCCTTCATTCTTCTTTTTCATCTACCACCAGAGGAGGTTATTTTCTTCTACTATTACCTTGGGGTTATAGTGTTTTTCATTCTCCCGTGTCTTTATATTTTTATGCGCATCGATATACACGGTTTGTAATTTCGGGATTGTTTTTGGGCTTTATATTTTCCATTATATTTCGGAGCTTCATGATTTCGTTTTCTCTTCCCGACTTTAAGTCAAGCGAATAATAGTCCAAAATTCATAGGTATGGATTTTGAAATGAACATAGTTAATGTTCTAAGAAAGAAACGGTAATGGCACAATCTGACTTGTCAAATTACCAGAATATCCGAAAAAGACCGAATCATCAAGAAAAATATTTTCTTGATATGTTTAGCGGTTAAATAGAATGAAAGAGTTATGTAACATGGTTCATGATGAGGGTATGATCTGTGAACCTTTATCACGTTTCATTAGAAACTCAGCATGACTTACTGTAATATAATTACGTTGATCAAGTGTCATTATATTATACTAATTCATGCTTCAGTTCCCAACATTACCTCAAAACATCCATTTTTCGAATTTTTCAGATTTTAGAAACTAAAATAGTTTCTTTTATGATGTAACAAAGATAGCGTGAAGAGATAAATGATTTCAGATAAGAATAGTTATGAAAATATCTTCATAAATATGGAGGATATTTATAATGGAAGATACGATGATATCTTAGAATTTCTAATATCAGAGGATGATGCGGAAAATCTGTCTGTGAAGGTTTAGAATAAGAAGTAAGGTTCTTACTAATGGTTTCAGCAGACACTGAATCATTTGAATTCTTTGAAGGTAGATTTCGTCTTTGTGATTTGTCCACAGCCTCCTTCATGGTCTGCTCAATCCGTTTTCCAGTTCCAAACCTTCTCTTTTTCTCAGCTTTACCACCATACTATTGTTTATCATCAAACTTTTGACTGTTAAGGTTGTTTACAGTTTTTGCTGCTTCATCAACATTTTTCCAAAATTCGGAGAACTAGTTTCCTAGTTTGGGGTGTTTTTCGGAAACTTCACATTCGAAGTATGTAAGTCCAGGAGGTAGACGTTATATGTACACATATAACTGTTGACGTAGATGTGCTACAAGATTTCAAAATACTGATTTCTAATTCCCGATAGTTGGTATGTCAATTGCCGTTAGAAGATGTGGATGAGTACACGATACGGTTTCAATGAGTATAAGGATTTTTCGGAAGGTCAAAGATCATTGAAGTTTTTGGTAAATTTACTGCTAATGTGGTGGAACATGAAAGGTTCCCCAGTAACAAAAACGTATATATCAAGGTTATAATAAGGCTAATCTGAAAAGTCAAAGTTGACTGGTTGGAAGTGTGGTAAAAATGGATACTTTAAACAGGGATTGAAAGATTATTTTCGGTAATAACAATGCTAAAGGATCTTTCACAGCTTTAAAGTTAAAGTATAGCTTTAAAAGATGTAGAGATCTAAGAATGATGTCACCAGTTCAGAGTTATGGCTTGAATTCTGATACGTCGATATCAGAATATGTGATTAAATTTGTATGAAATGATTGTGTATCATTGTGAAGATAGTGAGTATAGTTAATGATTTTTGAATTAAAATTGAAGAATGTACAGTATAACATATTAATTGTGAACTTATATATTTCCCGAGTATTACCTACCCGTTAAAGATTTCACAATTAATACTTTGTACAAAAGAATTTTTTTTTATTACCGTCTTTATGAAAATATATGTATGTATATTTTCTTCAGATGTAATACAGATTTGATGAGTTAATATCATATTAAGCTCATTTGATTTTTGAATTGAATGAATAATCTCTAAAACATTAAGGATTACATAATCTTCGCGGAGTATTTCACTAATGAAATCAATACTTCATTATTTATTCTTATTCCTCGGTGAAGGATGTTGATGCTCGTGGAATTCTTATGAACTTCATAAGATATAAATGATGTTTTCTAGAAAGTTTCGAGTACATCGAAGATAAAAGTGTAAAATCAAACATGTAATTGATTAATACACTAAGTCCATTATGAAATGGAATTCATTGAGTTGAAACAGATATTTGTAGTTAACGATGGTTAAGTTGTTAACGAAGGATGTACATCATAGCATATTAGTAATATGAATTAACCGAGTAGTATCTACCCCTTAAAATTCACACGTTTTGAAAATCCAGAGGGAACACAAGCTCGTTTTGAATTTCAACTGAGAGGAGTTCAAGGGAGGAGGAGTATCACTAAGGCTGATTTCAGGAGGATATTCAGACTTCCTGTTGTGCAGAATGCTTCTGCTTTTCCTGCTACTCAGCAGATGATGTCATCTGTCTTTGATCTTGGTTATGTTGGAGCCAGCAATGTTCCTCCGGCTAAGTTTCAGAAGAAATATCTGCACTCAAGGTGGTATGTGATCTTCTCATTCATCAACAGATGCTTGCTGATGACAAGGAGTGGATCCGACAGCTTGACTGTGCCAATGCTGAAGTTGTTCTACTCTATCATATGAGTAGAAGCCCCTGACTATGCAGAACTAATATGGGATTTGGTTCAAGCTCAAGTTGATAAGCCAAGGGGTTCATTCATCCCTTGCGAAAGGTTTTTCTATATCTTTACCCATGATGCTATAAATGCTTGCAGAAATGCAAATATATTTGTACCAGGTACACATGGATTACAGATGAAACGATTTGGGGAGCTGAAGATGAATACCCCAATGGTATCTGATAATCAATTCACTGTGCCGATTCCAAATTGGCTAGTGAGGCTAGCTGAACCCCAAGACGCTCGTATGCGTTCTTATTTTGAGACTGTAGGAATACCTCTTCCGAACCCGATACAACAAGAACAAGTTGAACCCGCCGCGGTTCCAGCCCTAGAGGTTGTAGAGGAAACTGTAGTTCAACCAACCGGACCAGCTAATCCTCCACTTAGGGTGAACCTCAAATGATCTAGGGCAGCACACCAAGCTCAACCTGTGAGGATCAGGGAACCTAGTTCAACTAGGATTGAACCAACCCTTTCCACAACACCCGAAGTGAGCAGTGACACCGACACTTCATCAACAGCATCTGAATCGTCTCCCGAACATTCTCCTAAGAGAATTCAATATGTGCCTGATGAGATGATTCAGACCCCGCCAACCCAACGAGTAACTAGATCTAGGACTTCAACACCTATCGTCCGCCAAACAGCTACTACAACCGTTGGTGATACGGACCAAGACCTAGAGCCAATTAGGTCACCCTCACCCATCTCTGTATCACATCTAATAATAACAGTAAGCCCTACACTAAATGAAGCGCAAGCTTCAGTAGGCAAGAGATCTAAATGCACGGATGGTAAAAAGACCACTAAGCCCATCCAATCTAAACATGACTTAAGAATAAATCCTACAAAGCAAGATGCTTCGGCATCTAAGGAAGTAAAGTCTTCCTCTGCAGTAAAGTCTATGTTGACTCAATCGATTGAGGAAACTCAATCATTGATGTCCAGAACGGCCGAAGGGGAGCCGAAAAATCTTGAAAAGGCACCCTGCGTATCGGCTGGAAATCCTCTTGTGCCTCAACGTACAACAGGGTCTGGAGGTCCGGCTTATCTTGATGAGGGAGATCTGTAGCGTCCCATGGAAACGAGTCAACATGACAATCCTTCGGGATATTTATCAGACTTCCAGTAGACTGATCCCTTGGTTCATGAAAGTGATCCATTGGATCAAACCACTTCTCTTCCAGATTCTGAAACTCAGAGTTTAGAGGAAGAGTCTTTAACTGAAAGAGATGTGTCACCTCATGGTATATCAATGATTTTAGGAGTCGGAGATAGCAATATCTCTGCAAGAGCTAAACCTACGGGTAGTTCTGCTACTCTGTCAGAGTCCCATGAGACTAAAGTCATGGAGGTGGATGACAACTCCGTTTGTTACCCAACCTCCATCAGAAGGGTATATCACTAACCTGACTAGTAGTATGTACAGCCCTACATATAAGAATAATACCGCACAATCATCCTTACCTGCCCTCACGGCAACTAAAACACTTCCATCGACATCGCCTTCAACAGTTACTGCTGATGATGCTATTGTTCATGGTTACACCGTTGTTTCACCAACTGGGTCACCTTCTCGAATTTCAAATAGATATGGATTACAGTATCTCTCTGATAATGAGGTGGAGGAGCTCTATCTTGCTGAGTTTGCTAAATGCACTGATCTTGATGAAGTTTGCGAGACTATGATGATTTATCTTGAGCAAGTAAGGATAGTGTATCCTTTCTCTCCATGCAAGTCACCTGGACCAATTCACATGCCTGATCATGATGATTTCGATCCAGACAATCTTCATGAGGGGGAGAATAGACAAAGTGGTCACCAGTGGTTATGAAGCTGGTGCATCTAGTCAACAGAAGGATAAAGATGTTGTTGATATATCTGATTCCGGTAGTGATGAAATTGAGGCAATCTAGTATGAAAGTTTTCTAGATGAATCAGAAAGTCAGAGAGAGGGTAACTCAGGGATGTTAATGATTATGGATACAGCTGATCAATCAGAGAATAAGTCATCTCAAGAGAACAATCAAAACTTTGACAACATTGAAGATATTTTGAAGGGGTCATCGAGTGTTGCCAATGAATTCAATGATCATCAATTTGTTAACTTGACATCTCCAACTGATGAATTTGGAATACACTTCGAAAAGGAGATTTTCTCTAATGGCAAAGAAGATACTACGACTCCTCCTGATTTGAATGTTTCATTTCAAACTGCAGAGATTGTTCTTGAGCGTGATGCTGATTGCCAAATAAGTGAGGATGAAGAGAAAATGATTCTTGGTTCACCATTCATTGAACAACAAGTGTATAGAATCTATGGTGATTCTGATCTCATCTTTTCTGCATCAATGAGTGTTCTGGGTGCATGGAAATATCATAAGAAGCCAGAATATCTCAAAGCTTATCTGAGTGTTAGCAATAAATTCAAATTGAAGAATGAAGAGAAACTTCAAATTCAGCGGAATTCAGAGATCAAAAGCATAAATAAGGTTTTGATGATTAATAAGGATGAAGTAAAGATGCCATTGTTTCAAGTTACAAGAATGGATGATGAGGATTATCAGTTTTCAGAAGCGGATTTTGATAAACTGAAGATGGACGACATTATTTTCATTTACAATTATTTGATTAACTTGAATGAATCTGCAACAACTTATCATGCTACTGCAATGAAGGCAGTCTACAGGTTTATTCTTGATTCGATGAGATGGATGTATGTTCATGATTTTCAAATGGGATTGGAATCTGGACACAAAAAGCTCGGAATCAAACCTCCAAATCAAGTGATTGAAGAGCTAAGATACATGTCCTTACTTGAAGTGAGCGACTGTCCATATGAGTTTGCATTTGTCAATTCTCACTATACAAAGATCTTCATCAGAGTCTCAGATTTCAGAAGATACTTAGACGGAACGTTGATGTATGCTTTCAAATACATGAAATGGAGACTGATCAATAACTGCTATTCAACTGAAGATAATGAGATTGTCAAATACATTCTCACAAGATTGAAAAGTCGTCTCAAAACAAGAGTGAATATACGAAGATATGAGAATCTCAAAGGATTCAAATCTAAAGTTCACTTCAGAGGAACAAAGTTCCTTTAGATGTTTTAGATAGGATTATATTGTAAAGTTCACATTTAATACTAAGGGGGAGATTGTTAGGACCCCTAAGTTGTATAGTGTTAATGTGAATTAAGCTTAAATGAAGGTTCCTTAGAAGAGGGCTATATAAGGAACCTAAGTAGTCCTAATTAGATAGCCATTATATTTTAACCGAGTTCTAGAAGCTGTGGAATGTAATTTTACCGATTCTCTCTCATACCGAGTCTCCTTCCTACATACTGAATCTCATTCTATCTTATCATTTCTCTCAATCTCAACATGATCTGACCTATCACAAGTGTAGTAAAAACAAAGTACTATGCAACCGTTTACGATACTAGAGCGACTAGCCCAGTTGGGGTTGTCAAACCCGATAGATCTATCAATAGAATTCGCGCTTACATGCTCTTACAACATGTAAATATTAGTTACCAAACTATTAGGGAAAAATATACAAAGTGGTACAACTCAACGTAGAATATGTTTTTAGTACTTGTGTCCATTTCGTAAAACAGTTATAAAATATGAAATGTCCCGTTCATATTGATTATAAACGTTCCATATTAATTGATTTCGTTGCGAGGTTTTGACCTCTATATGAGACATTTTTCAAAGACTGCATTCATTTTTAAGACAACCATAACCTTTATTTTATCAATAAAGGTTTTAAAAGCATTACGTAGATTATCAAATAATGATAATCTAAAATATACTGTTTACACATGACCATTACATAATGGTTTACAATAGAAATATATTACATCGACATATGTTTCTTGAATGCAGTTTTTACACAATATCATACAAACATGGACTCCAAATCTTGTCCTTATTTTAGTATGCAACAGCGGAAGCTCTTAGTATTCACTTGAGAGTAAACATGCTTTAAAAGTCAACAAAAATGTTGGTGAGTTATAGGTTTAACCTATATATATCAAATCATAACAATAGACCACAAGATTTCATATTTCAATACACATTCCATACATAGAGATAAAAATCATTCATATGGTGAACACCTGGTAACCGACATTAACAAGATGCATATATAAGAATATCCCCATCATTCCGGGACACCCTTCGGATATGATATAAATTTCGAAGTACTAAAGCATCCGGTACTTTGGATGGGGTTTGTTAGGCCCAATAGATCTATCTTTAGGATTCGCGTCAATTAGGGTGTCTGTTTCCTAATTCTTAGATTACCAGACTTAATAAAAAGGGGCATATTCGATTTCGATAATTCAACCATAGAATGTAGTTTCACGTACTTGTGTTTATTTTGTAAATCATTTATAAAACCTGTATGTATTCTCATCCCAAAAATATTAGATTTTAAAAGTGAGACTATAACTCACTTTCACAGATATTTCCTTCCTCGGAAATAAGACTTGGCCACAGATCGATTCACGAACCTATACAAATATGTACATATATATATCAAAGTATGATCAAAATATAATTACAACCATTTTTATTATGTTTTAAAGATTTGAGTGTATTAAGTCATCTGTCCTCGTTAGTAATCTACAACTAGTTGTCCACAGTTAGATGTACAGATATAAATCGATATATATTATCTTGAATCAATCCACGACCCAGTGTATACACATCTCAGGCTAGATCACAACTCAAAGTATATATATTTTGGGAATCAACCTCAACCCTGTATAGCTAACTCTAACATTACTGCATATAGAGTGTCTATGGTTGTTCCAAATAATATATATACATGGGTCGATATGATATATCAAAACATTTGCATACGTGTCTATGGTATCCCAAGATTACATAATATATTAGAATACATGTATAATACAATATAAGTTAGCTAGGATATGATTTGTATAGATTTGTTAAACATTTCCCGTAGCTAAAAAGATCAAAAATATCCAATCTTGTTTTATCCATAACTTCTTCATTTTAAATCCGTTTTGAGTGAATCAAATTGCCATGGTTTCATATTGAACTCTAATTTAAGAATCCAAACAGAAAAAGTATAGGTTTATAGTCAGAAATTTAAGTTACATGTCAATTACTAAAGAGGTAGTTATTTCCGTCGAAAGAACGACATCTTGATGACCATTTTGAAAAACATACTTTCACTTTGAGTTTAACCAAGATTTTTGGATATAGTTTCATGTTCATATGAAAAATCATTTTCCCAGAAGAACAACTTTTAAATCAAAGTTTATCATAGTTTTTAATTATCCAAACCAAAACAGCCCCCGGTTTCACTACGACGGCGTATATCCGATTTTATGGTGTTCATCGTGTTTCTAGGTTTTAAATCATTAAGTTAGCATATCATATATATATATATATAGAACATCTGTTTAGTTGATTTTAAAAGTTAAGTTAGAAGGAATAACTTTTGTTTGCGAACAAGTTTAGAATTAACTAAACTATGTTCTAGTGATTACAAGTTTAAACCTTCGAATAAGATAGCTTTATATGTATGAATCGAATGATGTTATGAACATCATTACTACCTCAAGTTTTCTGGATAAAACTACTGGAAATAAGAAAAATGGATCTAGCTTTAAAGGATCCTTGGATGGCTTGAAAGTTCTTGAAGCAGAATCATGACACGAAAACAGTTCAAGTAAGATTTTCACTCGAAATAAGTTTGTTATAGTTGTAGAAATTGAATCAAAGTTTGAATATCAATATTACCTTAAATTAGAAAGATAACCTACTCTAAATAACAAAGGTTCCTTGATCTTAGATGATTACTTAGAAAGGATTAGAAAGCTTGGAAGTAGACTTGCAAACTTGGAAGTATTCTTGATTTTTATGAAACTATACTTATGGAATTTATGAAGAACACTTTGAACATGAAGATGGAACTTGAGAGAGATCAATTAGATGAAGAAAATTGAAGAATGAAAGTGTTTGTAGGTGTTTTTGGTCGTTGGTATATGGATTAGATATAAAGGATATGTAATTTTGTTTTCATGTAAATAAGTCATGAATGATTACTAATATTTTTGTAATTTTATGAGATATTTCATGCTAGTTGCCAAATGTGAAAGTATTTCGTATGCCCGAGAGACATATTAAATTAACGTGGCTAATATGTTATGATCCAAGTCGGGTCATACCCAATAACAAGCTTATCGACACCTTATACGTATTTATTCTTAACGATTGGATCATTGATTAAATACGCGACACTTGAACTTTAAGAAAAACGATTTTCTGAAATATTACTTGATGTGTGTATATATATATATATATATAAATTATGGAATAATTTATATATTATGGATTTAATTATTTATAGGTTAAATAATTAATAAATTTATGTAACATTTTATATAATTTGGTTTTTTATAAAATGTATATAAATATATATCCATATATGGAGGTTTATAAAAATGGTTTTATAAAACTAATACTTTTATAAAACTAATTTTTTATAAGTAAGATGGTAGTGGCCTTGGAGTTGAAGTGCACATGCTTATGACTAAGATTCCTTGACCATGCTTTCCATAATTCCATATACATGTGTCTAGGCTCTTGAAACAAAAGACACACATGCTAGTACACAAAAAACACATCAAAAAAAACTGCACTCTTTGGCTCTCCCATGCTGCTGTTGCCGTGAGCTTTCTAGGGCAAAGGAGGGATCAAAATCTTTTTTGCAAGTTCATTCAAGTGTTACAATTAAATCCTAACTAAAAGCAAAGGTGTTGGTGGTTAGCTTGGGGTATAACTACTTGAGGTTTCATCCATTTGAAGCTCTATTCTTCATCATCAACTTCATCACACTCTACCAAGCTTGGAATAGCTATAAACTCCTTTCTTGCTTGTAGTTTGTAAGTATGTTTCACAACTTGATCTTAATTGGGATTTAACTTTAATTGGTTAAAGTTTAACAAGTCTAAAATTGGTAATTACATGCTTCCGCAAAGTTTGATTCTTAAAATGTTTTAAGCCTTTTGTAACTTGTTAAATCCCAACAATGGTATCAGAGCCGAAGTTGATGGAATATGCTTCGAGATGATTTATTATACCCGCTATATTTTGCATTTTATGTACATGCATGAATGAAAAATGCAAAAATTAATGGGTTTGGGTGGGAGCTTCACTTTGGCCGAATTATTGGGGACCCAAAATGGGTTTTGGGTCTTCCACTTTGGTCATATTTTGGTTGCATGTTGAGTTCACAATCAAGCCTTGACCTTGTGTTTGAATGTATGCATGTTTGGTTGATTTAATTCATTCATATGGTTTGTAATAATATTTATTCATTTGGTTTGTAATAATTATTCTTTTGGTTATGTAAATGTAAAATAGTTTAGGTTGTAATTTCATTTTTAAACAAAATGTATTAGGATATATTTTGTAAAATGATGAAGATGATGAAGATTTGAAGAACATAAGAAGAAGCATTTGGATGCAAGATTTAGTGGGAGATTTAAAATCTCCTACTTTGTGTTATAACCCCTTTACCGGTGGCATTTGTTTTCGGCTAAACAAAGGTCTACCAAAATGGCTTGATTGTGAACATATTGTTTTGCGTGCTTTGTTGTTTATTGTATGATTATGGATTGTATGTTTGTATGCTACAAGTTAATCACACAAGTTAACAACAAACTAAAATGGCAATTTAATTAGTTAAATTAAACATTATTAACAACATGCAAAACATCAATTTAAATGGTTAAATTAAAAACGGCTAAAAGGAAATTAATAAACGGTTATTAAGAACATGATAAGGATCATATATATAAAATGGTTTATATCAAGTAATTGGTTAAAATTACAAGAATTGAAAATGGATTTCAAATGAACCATACACTAAATGCATGTTGGTGTATGGCATAAATGTTTTCTTAAACTAGAATTAACGAAAACTTAAAATCCCTTAATCGACAAGGCAAACAAGTGAAACGCTATCCTTTTATGTGACACTTAAAAATTTTAGGGAACTCATAATGGGATAAAGGTCACCTAACCGTTATGAGCAAACTAATATGATTGAGGTAAATTTCGTACACTTGTGGGATAAAGGTCACCTAACCACTTGTATGTTAAATTTACACGTTTACATAAGTAGGACGACTTGATTTGAGAATCATGAACTTATGGTCACCGAAGCATGAGGAACAAATAGGCGTTGATGGGATAAATATGCCATGCAAAAGGATTGCATGATCCCATAACTTAGAAGTTGCAAAAGGATTGCAATTGTTATATAATGACTACCTAGCTAAATCAAATGACGGGATAAAGGTCACCTAACCGAAATTTGGATTACCGTTGGTTTCTAAAATTTAATAAATATCAATTGGATTTAAAGGGTGTTGATTGTTAAATTAAAATTGATACTTAAACAAATTTGTTAAATTTTGTAGATGGCCGCCAATAACAACAACATTCCAAACGCACAAATAAACTTTAACAACCTATCGTTGAGGTCAATCCTCAAAAAGGAAAAACTCAACCATAAGAACTTCATGGATTGGTTCCGCAATCTAAGAATTGTCCTCAAATTAGAGGATATGGCGTATGTGTTGGAAGACCCCATTCCCGATCAACCGGACGAAGATGATACGGAAGGCATGGCTTATTGGGAGAAATATTGCACCGATTCGGTGCAAGTTTCTTGCCTCATGCTTGGGACTATGATACCCGAACTCCAAAAGGATTTTGAGCATCATAGTGCATATGACATGATCACACAGTTGAAGGAGATGTTCCTTCAACAAGCTCGTGTCGAGCTCTTCGAAACGGTTCGAGCGCTTCATGCATTTCGGATGGACGACTCCCAATCCGTTTCATCTTATGTCCTTAAGATGAAAAGCCTAATTGATCGAGCGAACCGTCTAAACTGCAACGTGTCTAATGAATTAGCCACGGACCTTATCCTTAACTCCTTGTCAAAGAGGTTTGACACATTTGTAATGAATTACAATATGAATGGATGGGATAAGAGCATTGGCGAATTACACGCCATGCTTAAGACGGCCGAAGCAAGCATGGGTAAAAGGGCTTCACCCATGTTTATGATCAATCAAGGCGGGTCCAAAGGCAATAACACTTCTAAGCCAAAGGCAGCTAATAGGAAGGGACCCGCCTACCAAGGCAAGGGAAAGGGGAAGATGGTTACCCCAACCAACAACAATAAGAAGAAAAAGGTTGCCGAAAAGGCTAACCCCAAGGAAGATCCGTGATTTGGTTGCGGTGAAATGGGTCACTGGAAACGCAACTGCCCGGTCTACCTTAAGGAGTTGAAGGAAAAGAGGGATGCAGGGCAAATCTCAGGTAATGTATATATGGTGTACATTGAGCTTAGTATTACTTATTCTAATACATGGGTATTAGACACAGGATGTGGAACTCACATTTGCAATTCTATGCAGGGTTTCAAAATAAGTAAACAAGAAGCGGGAACATCAAGTCTCTACATGGGAAATGGAGCTAAGGTGCACGTAGTAGCTCAAGGAGACTTTATTCTAAGGCTTCCAAGTAGTTTGGAACTTATTTTGAAAAATGTTTCGTATGCACCCGATTTATTGCGAAACATTATTTCTGTATCCCGTTTGAAACATTGTGGTTTTAATCTTAATTTTATTAATGATGATATCCATGTTTCTTTAGATAGTGTGTTCTATTTCTAGGCTTCGCCTGTGAATGGTATTTATGAATTGGTTCATGATGACACATCATACAATAGCTCAATGTACCATGCAAACACCAAGAAACTCAAAAGGGATTTGAGTGATTCCTACTTATGGCATTGTCGCCTTGGTCACATAAACAAGAATCGAAAGCATACACTTCAAAAGAATGGACTTTTGAAATCAAATGAACTAGACTCGTTTGATGTATGTGAATCTTGTTTACAAGGTAAAATGACAAAAGCACCTTTCAAAGGGACCTATGAAAGGGCTAAAGACTTATTGGGATTAATACATTCGGATGTATGTGGACCCTTTAAGCCCATAACTATAAATGGTGAAAGATACTTCGTTACTTTCATTGATGACTTCAGTCGTTTCAGATATGTCTACTTATTAAGACACAAGGATGAAACTTTTGAAGCATTCAAAGAATATCAAAATGAAGTACAAAATCAACTCAATAAGATAATCAAGGTACTTCGTACCGATAGAGGAGGTGAATACCTAAGCGATGCCTTCCAATATCATCTTAGAAGTTGTGGGATTATCTCGCAACTTACTCCTTCTGGAACACCCCAACTTAATGGAGGTTCCGAAAGGAGGAACCGAACCCTAATGGATATGGTTCGATCTATGATGGCTAGAAGCTCGTTGCCTCTATCATTTTGGGGTTATTGTCTATGCTTCGCGGCTCGTATTCTAAATATGGCCCCAACCAAGCAAGTGGAATGAACTCCTCATGAGATGTGGTTTGGAAAACCTCCATCTCTATCATACTTAAAGTTATGTGGATGTGAAGCTTATCCTAAGCGTTACGTCCCTAATAAGTTGAATGCTTGATCCACGAAGTGTATCTTCATAGGATATCCCAAGGATGATATGGGATATTATTTCTATGATCCTTTCGAGCAGAATGTATTTGTTGCTCGGAAGGCTGAATTCCTTGAAACTAAGTTCCTAATGGAAGGTGATGGTGAAAGGAAGATAGATCTTGAAGAGGTTCAAGATCAAGTAGATGATACACAATTGGTTGACACTAGCACTCAACATGAAAATGTTGAGAGTGATCAAATGGATGATCAAAATACACAAGACGTTCGCAGATCTGGTAGAATTAGTAATCTTCCTAAGAGATATGGGTTTCTCATGGATGGTTGCTATGTGGTTGATTTGGATGAACCAACCAACTACCAAGATGCTTTATCAAGGATTGATAAAGATAAATGGCAGGAAGCCATGAACGCTGAGATGCAATCCATGTATGACAACCAAGTTTGGGAACTTGTTACGCAACCTCCTGGCTCTAGGCTAGTTGATTGTAAATGGCTTTTCAAAATGAAAACCGACATACATGGAAACTTGGATACATATAAAGCTAGACTTGTAGCAAAAGGGTTCACTCAAACTCAACGGGTTGACTATGATGAAACTTTTTCGCCTGCGACAATGCTAAAGTCTATTAGGATATTACTTGCCATTGCTGCTCATTATGATTATGAAATGTGGCAGATGGATGTCAAGACCGCTTTCCTAAATGGACATCTTGAGGAAGATGTCTATATGGTTCAGCCTGAAGGCTTTGTGGATCCGAAATATCCTAAAAAGGTATGCAAGTTAAAGAAGTCAATCTACGGATTGAAACAAGCATCTAGAATGTGGAATCATCGTTTTAATGAGGAGGCCAAGAAATTTGGCTTCATTAAAAATGGTGATGAAGCTTGTGTATACAAGAAAGTTAGTGGGAGCACAATCATGTTCCTTGTACTATATGTGGATGATATATTGTTATTTGGAAATGATATTCCGGAAATGCAAGGAGTTAAAACTTGGCTAAGTAAATGCTTCTCCATTAAGGATCTTGGAGAAGCACAATACGTTTTGGGGATTGGGATCTACAGGGATAGATTCAAGAAACTGATAGGTTTGAATCAAAGTGCATACATTGAAAAGATCTTGAAAAGGTTCAAGATGAAGAACTCTAAGAAAGGTTTGGTACCTATTCAAAAGGGAACACTTCTCAGTTCATCTCAGTGCCCCACCACGAGAGTTGAACAGGAGAGAATGAAGAAAGTCCCATATGCGTCTGCCATTGGGTCAATCATGTATGCAATGATATGCACTAGACCGGATGTGTCATGCGCTCTTAGCCTGACAAGTAGATACCAGAATAACCCAAGAAATAGTCATTGGATTGCTGTCAAAAGTATATTGAAATACCTTAGGAGGACTAAGGATATGTTTCTAATATATGGGTCTGGTGAGCAGGAACTCGCTGTAAAAGGTTACGTAGATGCGAGTTTCCAAACTGATCGAGATGATTCTCGATCACAATCCGGTTATGTCTTCATGTTAAATGGAGGTGCGGTCTCTTGGAAGAGTTCAAAACAGGATGTTGTTGCTTTATCCACTACAGAGTCGGAGTACGTCGCCGCATCATTGGCAGCTCAAGAAGCTGCATGGATGAAGAAATTCATCGACGACTTAGGAGTAGTCCCTTCCATTCAGGACCCTCTTGAGATCTTTTGTGACGAAGAGGGTGCGATTGCTCAAATCAAAGAACCTCGTGCTCACCAAAAGACTCGTCACATTGAGCGGAGATTCAACTACATAAGGGATGAAGTTGAAAAGGGAAAGATATGTATTCACAAAGTTCACACAGATCTTAATATAGCGGATCCTCTCACGAAGCTCTTACATGGAGCAAAACATACTGGACATGTTTGTGCATTAGGGCTTCGATATTCTAGAGATTGGTCATGATCTGTTTAAGTATTGTAACGGAACGAAATTGTTCAAACTCATTAATATAATTATGGTATTAATTTATTTTGAGTCATGTTCCTATTTCGCATATTTTATCCATGAATAAGTAATTATTCTAAAATTCCGTAGTCAATCACATTCGTGGGAACAATTGGGAGGTTTAGACTATTATGAACTTGGATTGGTATACATTCACGGGATGAATGTGGGGCATGGTTGCAACCAAGGTTCATAGATATTTGTGGGACATAAATATTGGAAGACCCGCTCTCAAGACTTACTAAATAGAGCCTTTGTGGTTGATCACATGTAATCTTGAGTAAAGGTGAATATCATTGTATCCTCTGACCTGAGATACATATTGGGTTCGGATATCTACCAAATATTGAGCCTTGATTCTTTCCATCGCTATTCTGAAATATGGTAGCTCATAAGGAAGAGCTCAGGTGAAATACAAAGTTTATATCTGGAACGTATGTAGTCAAGATGGAATTTGTCCCTCTTATTCGTTGAGAGTCAGATGTCTAAGGCCTGATAAAGTTAAATCTAAAAGAGAGTGATCATTCTGTATCTCTTGGGTTTAACATGAAATCTAGGACGAAAGGTTATAATGAAAAGATTCACCTATTCATATTCGAGATGGGAACTCAAAAGGGATGATGTTATTGAATGGCACAAAGTGATAACATATTGGGGGTGATGGACGGTCGTTAGGTGGTATCCGTCACTTGCATTAATTTCTTATGTTTCTCGTGCAAGTGAGAGAATGAAAGTATTTCGTATGCCCGAAAGACATATTAAATTAACGTGGCTAATATGTTTTGATCCAAGTCGGGTCATACCTAATAACAAGCTTATCGACACCTTATACGTATTTATTCTTAACGATTGGATCATTGATTAAATACGCGACACTTGAACTTTAAGAAAAACGGTTTTCTGAAATATTACTTGATGTGTGTATATATATATATATATAAATTATGGAATAATTTATATATTATGGATTTAATTATTTATAGGTTAAATAATTAATAAATTTATGTAACATTTTATATAATTTGGTTTTATATAAAATGTATATAAATATATATCCGTATATGGAGGTTTATAAAAATGGTTTTATAAAACTAATACTTTTATAAAACTAATTTTTTATAAGTAAGATGGTAGTGGCCTTGGAGTTGAAGTGCACATGCTTATGACTAAGATTCCTTGACCATGCTTTCCATAATTCCATATACATGTGTCTAGGCTCTTGAAACAAAAGACACACATGCTAGTACACAAAAAACACATAAAAAAAACTGCACTCTTTGGCTCTCCCATGCTGCTGTTGCCGTGAGCTTTCAAGGGCAAAGGAGGGATCAAAATCTTTTTTGCAAGTTCATTCAAGTGTTACAATTAAATCCTAACTAAAAGCAAAGGTGTTGGTGGTTAGCTTGGGGTATAACTACTTGAGATTTCATCCATTTGAAGCTCTATTCTTCATCATCATCTTCATCACTCTCTACCAAGCTTGGAATAGGTATAAACTCCTTTCTTGCTTGTAGTTTGTAAGTATGTTTCACAACTTGATCCTAATTGGGATTTAACTTTAATTGGTTAAAGTTTAACAACTCTAAAATTGGTAATTACATGCTTCCGCAAAGTTTGATTCTTAAAATGTTTTAAGACTTTTGTAACTTGTTAAATCCCAACAAAATGATGGTTCCCACATGTGTTAGGTGACTCACATGGGCTGCTAAGAGCTGATCATTGGAGTGTATATATCAAAAGTACATACATCTAAAAGCTGTGTATTGTACGAGTATGAATACGGGTGCATACGAGTTGAATTGTTGATGAAACTGAACGAGGATGTAATTGTAAGCATTTTTGTTAAGTAGAAGTACTTTGATATGTGTTTTGAAGTCTTTCAAAAGTGTAAGAATACATATCAAAACACAACATGTATATATATTCTAATGGAGTCGTTAAGTCTTCGTTAGTCGTTACATGTAAGTGTTGTTTTGAAACCTTTAAGTTAACGATCTTAATTAATGTTGTTAACTGATAATGCTAAAAACGAACATATATTTCATAGCATTATCCCTCAAGAAAGACAAGCTTTTAGTTGCAATTGTTCTATTTACAAGTGATATTCGTTTAAAAAAATAAAAGATGAAGACAAAAGACTGATTCGACAAATTGAAGACGCAAACGACCAAAAAGCTCAAATGTACAAAGTACAATCAAAGAGGTTCCAATTATTGATGAGAAACGTCTCAAAATTACAAGAGTACAAGACGCGAAACGCAAAGTACAAGATATTAAATTGTACGCAAGGACGTTCGAAAATCCGGAACCGGGACCAAAGTCAACTCTCAACGCTCGACGCAACGGACTAAAAATTACAAGTCAACTATGCACATGAATATAATATAATATTTAAATAATTCTATAAATTATTTATATATTATATTATTATTATAAACCGTCGGCAAAACAAGAAAGCAAACTTATGTGAGCTGTTACCTACCTCCATACGATCTCATGGCCTGGAGGCACAAAAGCCATGCGTTCGCATGGCACACTTTTTCAGCTCAGGCCCTATAAATTTCGCAGTTTGGTGATCCATATATCCATCTCTCTATCTATCAACGATATATATATATATATATATATATATATATATATATATATATATATATATATATATATATATATATATATATATATATATATATATATATATATATATAATTTTAATTTTAATTTTAATTTCTAATAATAAGGGTATGTTAGCGAATGTTGTAAAGGTGTAAGTCGAAATTCTGTCCGTGTAACGCTACGCTATTTTAAATCACTGTAAGTTATGGTTAATGTTCCTTTTAATTTAATGTCTCGTAGCTAAGTTATTATTACGCTTATTTAATACCAAAGTAATCGTGATGTTGGGCTAAATATTAAAATTGGGTAATTGGACTTTGTACCATAATTGAGGTTTGGATAAAAGAGCGACACTTGTAGAAATTAGACTATGGGCTATTAATGGGTTTTATATTAACTAAATGATACCTCGTTGATTTGATATATAGACTTATAATTTGACGTATTTATATATACCCACATACGCTTGACTGGGTACGGTGGGCGGGATATCTATAAATACCAATAATTATTCATTTTACCGGACACGGAACTGGATTAATAGTTAATAGACTTATTGAAACAGGGGTGGATTACATTCAAGGGTAATTGGTGTAATTGTTAAAAAAGTAGTAAAACCTTGATCTACACGCAGTCGATAACCTGGTGTATTCATTAAACAAAGTATTAAGACGTTGTTACAATTCGAATCCCCAATTAGTTGGAATATTTGACTTCGGATATAAGGATAATTTGACGAGGACACTCGCACTTTATATTTATGACTGATGGACTATTTTGGACAAAAATCAGACGGACATATTGAATAATCCAGGACAAAGGACAATTAACCCATGGTAATAAAACTAAAATCAACACGTCAAACATCATGATTATGGAAGTTTAAATAAGCATAATTTATATATTTCATATTTAATTGCACTTTTAATTATCGCACTTTTATTTATTGTCATTTTATTTAATTGCATTTTTAATTATCGTACTCTTTAATTATCGCAATTTTATTTTATCGCACTTTTATTTATCGCAATTTCATTATCGTTATTTACTTTACGCTTTAAATTAAGTTATATTTATTTTTAATATTTTACATTAGGTTTTAACTGCGACTAAAAGTTTTAAAATCGACAAACCGGTCATTAAACGGTAAAAACCCCCCCTTTTATAATAATAATATTACATATTTATATTTTTGTATTTTTGCAATTATAAGTTAAAACTAATATAGCGTTGAACTATTTTAAGTCTCCCTGTGGAACGAACCGGACTTACTAAAAACTACACTACTGTACGATTAGATACACTGCCTATAAGTATTGTAGCAAGGTTTAGGTATATCCACTCTATAAATAAATAAATCACTTGTGTAAAATTGTATCGTATTTAATAGTATTTCCTTGTAAAAATTATAACTATTTTATACACCACCTAGCACACATCAAGTATATTTGGCGCCGCTGCCGGGGAAAGCTAAAACGCCGAAAGCGCAACGCTAAATATATAAAAAAAAAGATTTTTATTTTTCTTATAAAAATATATGCTTTTAAAAAAAATATATTCAAAAATATAAAAAGAAAAACAAAATTTATATATTTTTAAGAGTTTGTTAAATATTTAAGTTTTATAAAGTTTCTTTATTTTTATTTTTAGTTTGTAAAAATATAAATTTTATTTAAATATTTTGTATTAATATAAAACTGAAAACTGAAAAAAAAATTATATAAAAATCACGAGGCCTAGTACTGTAGCAACCCAAAGTCTGGCCCTAAACCCTAGCTCATGCGATCACATGAGCCCGAAGGCAAAACCTCATGTGACCGCATAAAGCTGTTTGACACGCCACAGTTGATCCCTTCCAGCAATAATTACGTAATAATTATTATTATTATTATTATTTAATTAAAACCCTAATTAGGTTTAGTATTTTTAATTATTTGTTTTAGTTTTTATTATTAATTTGTATTATTTAGTTTATTTAGTTTTAATAATTTATAAAATTAATACTTTTATAAAATAAATAATATAAAAATAATATTTTTTTTAAAATTGTATTTTTTCAACTTTAAGTATATTTTTATATTTTGTACCCTTTTAATCGTTTATTCATAATATTTGTATTTTTCGCTCGTATTTTGTTTTAAGTTATAGTTTTTGCTATAGTTATTTTTATTTCTAGATTTTTAGGCTTTGACGTAAAATCCCTTAAGTACTTTTTCTTTAGACTAAGATTTAGGTGCTTTAGAATTTTGCGAGGCCGTTTTTATATTTTAGTACCTTTTTAAGTTATTGCCATTTGAGATATAGTATTTCTTTTAAGCTTTAATATTTTTAGACGCAACTTTTAATTCTTAGTTTTTAGATCCTTTTTAAGTTTCGACGCGCTACTTTCTTATTTTTATATTTTTTCGACTTTTTATTTTTCGACGTTTTTCGACGCGCTCTTTTTCTTTCTTATTTTTCGCCGCTCTAGTTTTTAGGACTTAGAATTTTCTATTTCTTCTCTAAAATTTCTTTAAATTTCAACGAAAAATTATTTTAAGCGGTTAAATTGATAGACATCCAAATTTTCTGTTTCGTAGTAATAGTTGAATTTGTTAATGGATGAGTTGTGAGCTTCCGATTTAAAGGGTTCTGGATCCCTGCTACATCTATTGGCTATTCGAAACGTGGGCAAAAGCAGAAAAGTCTATTAATTTAATAACTTATATAATTTTTATCTTTTATAACTAATAGGATATTCAGTGAATGCACCGAGCAAAACGTTCACCACCTTTTGTACGATCACCACCTGTAACTCGATCAAGACATCTAGCAAATATTGTCGCCGTTGATTTTTCTTTAGAATCGTCATCCAGTCGACCAAGTACTCCAATTCAAATTTCCGATAATCCATTTTTTGAACCAGACCTCACAATTGAGAATCCGGAGAATATTCAGGGACAATTCAGAGATCCTGAACCATTAATCTTTCCTCCGGAACCACCAATCATTCAAACAGAGATTGTTGAGGAACCTACCATTAAATCAGAATCCTATAGTGATTCAGATTCAACAAATTCAATAATGGAGAATTTGGAACCTCTAAGTATGGAAGACCGAATGAGAGCTAAACGCACTGGCCAAGGTCATGCAATTACTCAACCAGATATTAATGCGCCAGATTATGAAATAAAAGGACAAATCCTACACATGGTAACTAATCAATGAAAATTTAGTGGTGCGCGGAAGGAAGATCCAAATGAACATCTTCGTACCTTTAATAGGATCTGTACTCTATTCAAAATCAGAGAAGTTGAGGATGAACAGATATATCTCATGTTATTTCCCTGGACTTTAAAGGGAGAAGCCAAAGATTGGTTAGAATCGTTACCTGAAGGGGCGATTGATACATGGGATGTTTTAGTTGAAAAATTTCTTAAACAATTCTTTCCGGCATCTAAAGCCGTAAGACTTCAAGGAGAAATTGTTACGTTCACACAAAAGTCAAATGAAACTTTATATTAAGCTTGGACCAGATTTGGAAAATTATTGAGAGGATGTCCGCAACATGGTTTAGACACCTGTCAAATAATACAAATATTCTACCAAGGATGCGACATCACTACAAGAAAAGACATCGATATAGCAGCTGGTGGTTCCATTATGAAGAAAACTGCAACCGACGCTTACAAAATTATTGATAACACTGCTTCCCACTCACATGAGTGGCATCAAGAAAAAGATATCGTTAGATCATCTAAATCAGCTAGAGCCGATTCTAGCCATGACTTAGATTCCATTTCTGCAAAGATAGATGCTATCGAGAGACGAATGGAAAAGATGACTAAAGATATGCACTCAATACGAATTAGTTGTGAGCAGTGTGGAGGACCACATTTGACAAAAGATTGTCTCAGTATTGAACTAACAATGGAACAAAGAGAGAATGTTTCATACATAAACCAAAGGCCTGGAAATAATTATCAGAATAATTATCAACCACCAAGGCCAATCTACAATCAAAACCAGAATTATAACCGAAATGTTCCATATAACAACCAACAAGGTCCAAGCAATCAACAAATATCCAATAATACTTACAATCAGCAAAGACCTAATTTTCAAAATAAACCACTACAAACCGATGATAAAAAGCCAAATTTAGAAGATATGATGTCAAACCTAGTTGAATCTCAAACTTAATTTTTCACATCTCAGAAACAAACGAATGAACAAAATGCTCAAGCATTTAGAAATCAATAAGCTTCTATTCAAAATTTGGAACAAGAAGTGAGCAACCTAGCAAGGTTGATAGGTGAAAGGAAATTGGGAAGTTTACCTAGTGATACAAATGCAAACCCCCAGAATGAAACAGCTAAAGCCATTACCATAAGAAGTGGTATCACACTTAAACCACCTAAAATACCTGTAATTTCTGATGATGCTATTCCTACTCCACAAGAACCACAACCTGAGCAAGATAACAAAAAAGAACCGGTAGTTGAAAAGGTTAATGAAGATAACACAGTTAAGGCAAAACCTTATGTTAAACCATACCAACCACCACTTCCTTACCCGAGTAAAATGAGAAAAGAGAGACTTGAAGCCGAGCAATCCAAATTCTTGTATATGTTTAAACAAATAAATGTAAATCTTCCTTTCATTGATGTAATTTCAGGAATGCCTAGATATGCTAAATTTCTGAAAGATCTTATCACAAATAGAAAGAAAATGGAAGAACTCTCGGCTGTTACTATGAATGCTAATTGTTCTGCGGTGCTGTTGAATAAGATACCAGAAAAATTATCTGATCCAGGAAGTTTCACAATTCCATGTTTTCTGGGTAGTCTTAGTTCAATAGAAGCATTGGCAGACTTAGGTGCTAGTATAAATTTAATGCCATATTCGATATACGCTAAACTTGACCTTGGAGAATTGAAACCAACACGAATAAGCATACAACTAGCCGATCGATCAGTAAAATATCCTAGAGGGATAATAGAGAACATGCTAGTTAAAGTTGGTAATTTAGTATTTCCAGTAGATTTTGTTATTCTAGACATGGAAGAAGATTCTCGAGTACCTCTCATATTAGGAAGACCATTCTTAAACACGGCTAAAGCAATAATAGACGTGTTTGGTAAGAAACTGACCCTAAGTATAGAGGACGAGAGTGTTACCTTTTCTGTTGATAGAGCCATACAACAACCGCAATCTGTAGATGATACATGTTATTATATTCAAACTATAGATTCACATGCAGAATTGTTAGAAGAATTTCCAGAATTACAAGGAACAGGAGAATGTTCTTTAGGAGAAGGAACTGAACCAATTGATAAAACTGAAATGTTAGCTACACTTATGGCTAATGGATATGAACCAACAACAGAAGAAATTCAAATGCTAAAAGAGGGAGACAGATATCGATATAAATAATCGACAGAAGAACCACCGACATTAGAGTTAAAGCCACTTCCAAACCATTTGGAATACGCTTATTTACATGGTGAATCTGAATTACCTGTAATAATATCGTCTTCTCTTACTGAAAATGAAAAATCTCAACTCATTTCTGTGCTAAAAGCTCATAAACCAGCTATTGCATGGAAAATTCATGATATTAAAGGAATAAGTCATTCGTATTGCACACATAAAATCCTTATGGAAGAAGGTCATAAAACGTATGTGCAACGCCAACGAAGACTAAATCCTAATATGCAAGATGTTGTTAAGAAAGAAATTATTAAACTGCTAGATGCAGGTTTAATTTATCCAATCTCTGATAGTCCATGGGTAAGCCCAATTCAATGCGTACCTAAGAAGGGTGGCATGACTGTTATCACAAATGAGAAAAATGAGCTTATTCCTACTAGGACTGTAACAGGATGGCGTGTTTGTATTGATTATAGAAAATTAAATGACGCCACCAGAAAAGATCACTTTCCCTTACCTTTTATTGATCAAATGTTGGAAAGATTAGCCGGAAATAGTTACTATTGTTTTCTTGATGGTTTTTCCGGATATTTTCAAATTCCAATAGCACCCGAGGACCAAGAGAAAACCACGTTCACGTGCACCTATGGTACTTTTGCTTACAAACGCATGCCATTTGGACTTTGCAACGCCCCTGCAACCTTTCAAAAGTGTATGATGGTGATTTTTCACGACATGATAGAAGAATGCATGGAAGTTTTCATGGATGACTTTTCAGTCTTCGGTGATACTTTTGAAACATGTCTAGTTAATCTTGAACGAATGCTTATTAGATGCGAACAATCAAATCTAGTACTTCATTGGGAGAAATGCCATTTCATGGTTAATGAAGGCATCGTTCTTGGTCATAAAATTTCAAAGGAAGGAATTGAAGTAGATAGAGCCAAAGTAGATGTAATTGCTAAACTTCCACATGCCACCAATGTTAGAGGAGTTAGGAGTTTTCTAGGGCATGCCGGTTTTTACCGACGTTTCATAAAAGATTTTTCTAAAATTGCCACTCCTATGAATAAACTCCTAGAAAAGGATGCTCCATTTATCTTTTCAGACGAATGTATCAAATCTTTTAATATTCTTAAAGAAAAACTCACTAATGCTCCGATTATGATAACTCCAAATTGGAGTCTACCGTTTGAACTTATGTGCGATGCAAGTGATTTTGCAATGGGAGCCATTTTAGGACAAAGGATTGAAAAACGATTTCAACCTATATATTATGCTAGTAAGATGTTACAAGGAGCACAAACGAATTATACAACTACTGAAAAAGAACTCCTTGCTATTGTCTTTGCTTTTGACAAATTTCGTTCATATCTCGTTCTAGCTAAAACGGTGGTCTATACCGACCATTCTGCTCTTAGATACCTATTTTTGAAACAAGATGCTAAACCAAGATTAATCCGTTGGATCTTACTTTTACAAGAGTTCAATATTGAAATTCGAGACAAAAAGGGAGCAGAAAATCTCACAGCTGATCATCTTTCTCGTCTTGAAAATCCCGAATTAGAAGTTCTAAATGAATCGGCCATACAAGACAACTTTCCTGTTGAATATCTATTGAAGATAGATTATAATGAAATTCCATGGTTTGCAGACTATGCAAACTATTTAGTATGTGGATTCCTTGAAAAAGGATTGTCGTACCAAAAACGAAAGAAATTCTTTAGTGATATAAAACACTATTTCTGAGAAGATCCACATTTGTTTAAAAGTTGTCCCGATGGAATAATACGCCGATGTGTATTCGGGGATGAAGCCAGTCAAATTTTAAACCATTATCACACAGGACCAATAGGAGGGCATTATGGGCCTCAACTTACAGCAAGAAAAGTTTACGATGCTGGATTCTATTGGCCTACAATTTTCAAAGATGCACACCTTCTTTGCAAATTCTGTGATGCTTGTCAAAGGGCCGAAAAATAAGTCAACGTGATGAAATGCCACAAAATGTCATTCAAGTATGTGAAGTATTTGACGTTTGGGGTATTGACTTTATGGGTCCATTTCCAAAATCTCATAATAATCTCAACATTCTCGTTGCCATTGATTATGTATATAAATGGGCAGAAGAACAAGCTCTCCCGACTAACGATGCATGAGTTGTAGTCAACTTTTTAAAACGTCTTTTTGCTAGGTTTGGAACACCGAAAGCTTTAATAAGTGATCGGGGTACTCATTTTTGTAATAATAAACTTGAGAAAGTTCTCAAAAGATATGGAGTAACTCATAAAATCTCAACCGCTTATCATCCACAAACAAGTGGACAAGTTGAAAATACCAACCGAGCTTTAAAACGTATTCTAGAGAAAACCGTAGGATCAAATCCGAAGGAATGGTCCATTAAATTGGAGGATACACTCTGGGCTTTTAGAACAGCCTACAAAACTCCAATTGGAACCACACCTTTTAAACTCGTTTACGAAAAAGCATGTCATCTTCCAGTAGAAATTGAACACAAAGCATTTTGGGCTTTGAAGACATGTAATCTTGATTTACATGAAGCTGGACGTCTACGGTTAAGCCAACTAAACGGATTAGAAGAATTGAGACATGAAGCATACGAAAATTCGTTAATCTACAAGGAAAGAACGAAGAAATGGCATGATAAAAGAATCAGAAGTTCAAAAGAATTTAAGGAAGGAGACAGAGTTCTTCTTTTCAATTCACGATTCAAGCTATTTCTTGGAAAATTGAAATCAAGATGGTCTGGACCATTCATAGTCAAAAGAGTTTTCCCATACGGAACAGTAGAATTAATAAATTCAAATGGAATTGAATTTTAGGTTAATGGTCACAGAGTTAAACATTACATAGATAGTCCAATGGAAGTTGAAGATGAAGTTAATCACAATTTCGACACCACAGCTAACTAAGTGTAGGGAGAATCAAGGCTTTAGAGGATAATATGCATTTCTGTTAGAGTTAGATGTTCTGTTTTCGTGTAGTTCCCGAGAATGGAATCCGAATGGTCTTTCCCTAGCAGACCCTAAAGAACTAGTCTTCTCCCCCCATTCTGAATTTTTATTTTTTTAGGTTTTACGAGATGAAGAATTCCTGTGAACTAAACCATGGTCTAATGCTACACGCTTTGATCACTAAACGTAATAATGACACACTCCCGAGTGACCTGGTATCAGTAATCAGAGGCAAATTGGACGGAGTAAGAAAAGAATCCAGGAACGAAAATAATAAGTTACATTTTGGTAAAGGAAAATCAAAATCCGCAGCGAAAAGAAGAGCACGACACCTTGAAAGATGTCACAAATGCAGAAAATGGTCACACAAAGGTAAATGTTCAAATAATCAAACATATTCAAATACCGAATTTGTTACTTTATGCAGAGAAGGACCGTTCATATGTTTCGAAGAAAAATCGTTGAATGCTCGAGGTTATGCGTATGTAGCTATGGAAAACCAATTAGTCCGACTATCTTATGAGTGGGCTAAAGCAGGTCACTGAGAATTCTATCTCACAGGTAAGTATGTACAGTTTTTATTTTTATTTTATTGCTTTTAACCTTTTGATAATAAACACTAAATTGTTCGCCATAAAGTATTAAATTGATACTCAATAAAATTAGGTTTTGCGACCGAAATTATTAATATCATACAAAAATTTATTACATCACTGCGAAATTTACCATTTATTCTTAAGGTATAAATATCTTTAATCAATCAACCCAAAATATTTCAAAAATTCGTCAGGAGTAAAACTAGGTAATATAGCCGAAATTACTTTACCGAAAAGAGGGGCGTATATTTTTGATAATATTTGATTGATTAAAGTGGGATAAAAGACCAAAAAGATTTTAAATTTTATTTTTACTTTGTTTTTAAAATTAATATTAAATTATTAATGTAACTTTTTAAAATCAATATATTTAAGTTTGTAAATATTTGAAAAATTAATATTTTTAATATAAGTTTGTATGTATAAAAACAAAAATATAATAAAAGTTTGGTGTGAATTTTCAATTTTCATAATATGAATTTTTAATTTTATGCATTTTAAATTTAAGTTTGGTCTGAATTTAAAAACAAAAATGTATTTTATTTCATTAAGTTAAAAATGTGAGTTTTAAAATTCGTCGTGAGTTGAAAACTAGGTTGTTGAACCGAAATTACTCTACCCAAGGGAGGGACGAGAACTTTTATTATCATTATTTTTAATCTTATTGAATTAAAGTATGCCAAAAACATTAAAAAAACCCAAAAATCTTTATTTTTAAAACTGCGCTTAAAAATGACAAATTTTAAAATTTTGTCGAGGGATGGACTAGGACATCGTTCCGAAACGCCCTCACTCCTAAAAAGAAACAAATTTTTAAAAATTAATTTAAATATATGTTTTATTAAGTAAGGGTTTAAAAAAAAAAAAAAAAAAGCAAAAATGGTACTGTACCCGGACCCCATGCGATCGCATGGGGTTTGTACTGGAGCCTCATGCAATCGCATGAGGCTGGAATACATATCAAGTTCAAAAGAACCAGCGAGCTATTCTCTGTCACTCCACAACACACATACATATACGAACCACACTCCAAAAACACCCCTAATTTCATCAATTTTTCACCAAAATTCACCGTAATTCGTCAAATTTCTTGCTCTAATCATGCCTAGGTTCGGATTCTTCAACAAAAAGGTAAAAATTACACCCCTAAACTCATAAATTTTTTAGTTTTTGTGATAAATACCAATATTTTACCTAATTTGATTTTGTTAATTTCTAGTGTAATTAGTGTTAAATTGTTAGTATTTTATGCATGTATAACCTAGATCAATGCTATTTAACATGATTTGAAGCCAAAAACTTCAAAAATTTTAGGAATCTAGGGTTTGTGTTCTTGAGCAATTTGGGGCTTTTTGATATAAACAGGTTATGGCCGATTTTTATTATGAATTATTGCTAAATTAAGTAGTGTAACATGTTTAGGTAGCTAAATGATCCAATCCTAAACATGATTTTTGAAGATTAAAGTGGACTTTTTAGGTATAAAATTCATGAACTTGATTAATTTGATATAATCGCCATTCGAGACTTGTTTAATTATTAGTAATGGATGTTTTGACATGTTATTTGAGTTAAATGCTTATGAACTTTGTATACATTTTCATATAGGCTTATTTGAAAAAGTGTAGAATTGATAAAATTGTGAAAATGTGTATAAGTTTAATTTTGATTTAACATGTTATTGTAATTGTTTCAAGTTGTTATTTTGCTAACACTAATGCATATTTGGATGCACAAATTTTGTGTTTAATGTGTTTTGCAGAAAACCGATACTGCTGGTGCTTCATCATCATCTAGACAACCACAACATGAACCTGAACCAGAATATGATCCGCAATACGAGCCTGAAACGGATCAACAACAGGAACCACAACAAAAGCCTGATCAACACGTACCTTATTATGATCTGCTACAATTTGTTGATGCCTTCACAGTATTTCCAATGCATCCACCAGTAGAATACCCAAAAATTCCTGAACACACATTGCATCCTAATCTGAGATTCGATAGAAGCTGGAGGGATTACCCGGCATATCAAAGCAACAAATTCAAACTGCTACCGAAAATGCAGAAGTGCCAAGGGTAATTGATTGGGATCCTTTGGAAAGGGTCCAACTAGCTAACTCAGGTAGGGAGCATCTGATTCAAAGGTATGGCAGTTCTTCTTTTACCGATTGGGAACGTCTATTCACCATTCGTAGGCCTGTATATAAGGAATGGTGTGTTGAGCTGATGAGTACTATAGCATTAAATGTAGATGTAGATAGATTAGATGATAGAAGTTTTCTTAGATTTATACTTGACCGTAGGATGTACAGGATGTCCATGCTGGACATGGTCAGGGCTTTACAGATATATACTCCTGGTGAATTACTACTACTCGATTGTATGAATTTGATTTATCTTGGTGAAAGGGTAGAGAGAAATTTTGACGCGAACACCGTCTGGAGGCGTATGTCAAACTATAATGTTTTTACGCTTGTAGGAAAACACTCCTACTTACATATTAATAAAGCCGAACTTCGTATAATTCATAGATTTCTGGCTAACTCGATTACACAGAGAGGTCACAACAAGGAGAAAATGACCTTACATAATTTATTTTACCTAAAGTGTATTCAAGACCCAAGAAGCTTTGTTAATATCTGTAACAACCCGAGTTTATCCGTTAAAACTTCAGTTAAATACTTGACGATCGTTAGTTAAATCATACAATTTTCATACGCCAATTTTTTTTCCAGAATAGTTAACAGTGGCTACGTGAAACTTTTTCGTATTTAAAGTAATTAAATGCGTACTTAATCCTTAGTGGATTACTTGAATTAATATGTTATATTAATTAGTGAACTTAATTTGGTTGACGAATTAAACTAGAAACGATACGATTAAAGTTAATCGCCTAGAAAACTTTTCAGTTAACGGAACTCAGAAAAACGATAGAATAATTATTCTTAATAATTATTGAACTTATGAAAGAAATTTAATTTATTATTTACTTAATGAATTAAACACGGTGATTTTGTTTCAACGACTAGTTAACGTTCCGGAGATTCGGTACGGTTAATGGCACTCGAAACGAACCACGCGCGAACGAGCTTTTACACAAAATGAGCCCGAGACCCAAGCCCAAGGCCACATGGCCATGACCTCATACCTCATCATCCTTGGTCCCATGAGTAGCCAATGCATGTTGACTATTAGTTTAGGCTCATGTTTGTTGACTTTTTGTTGTTTAGGACACTAACTATATTCTCTTAATTTCTAAGTAACAAGAGAACATGTCCCATTCTTTTTCCTATCATTCTTGCTCCATGATTGCAGCCCCATACACACCAAATAATCTCATACCTTCATCCCTACAATTCTCCATCAAGTTTTGATCTCTTGTTTTTGCTTCTTTGATCAATATTGTTGCTTGCATCGTTCTCTACGCGTTTGTATAAACGATTTTGTGATCAAAGGTATAAACACATAAACTCTAATCTCTAAAATTATATTTTTATTAAGGTTACATGGATTAGGTTGTCTATTGCTCAAGTCTTGATGTTTGATGAATACTAGATGCGATAAATTGCTCGTCTTGATTGTTTTATGCGAAAACCGAATTTGTATTTGATGTGTACAGTAATTTTAATTTTTCAATTATATGATATTATATTATAATTAGATTCCTTGCGAAAAACTATTGATTTTAGGCTTTGGATTCGCTTGATTTCATTTCCGGATGATCAAGTTATGGCCAATTGAAATTAACGTTGTGTTTTTGTGATTGATCAGAAATCTGGATTTGATAGACCACGAATTTGATTGTTAAATTTATACCATTGGATAGGTAATTTAAAAACACTAAGTTTACACTAGGATATCATGTCGTTTGCTTATGTAAAACCCGAGATATGCTTGAATTAGTGTAAAAGTTGTTTTATACAGCACTTGCACGAAAAGGACCTCGTATTATAAAATGTGTTAGCTTCTGTGATTAAAGCTTTGCATATTTGAAATCTACACAAAAATTACTTCATCTTTCATGTAGATATCATAGGCTAATTGTGTCTAGATCTTCGGCAAATCGCGTACGAATGTGACTAGCGAAACTAGAATCGAATCTGTAATTTGCTCTCTGTTTTATATTCTGTGGATTGTGTTTATTGAATGAGCATGTAAGCTTCTGGAATATGAATTTTAACATGATATTTGACTTATTGTTAGTTTATGTCAATCTCTGAAACCTTATTCATTGGGCACAATAGGGCCATACTTTATGTAAATTCTGATTTGAGCTGAAAAACTGAATGTTCAATTTGCATGAATAAACTGTACAAATTGGCTAAACCAAAATTTATCGATTTTTGATATGTGTTAGTTTAACTTGTTTGTGAACTATGGCCACTGGTCTTGTATCGATTGCATGTTCCTATCTCTGGTTATAGCTAAAACCAAATCAGTGCACGGTCAGAAACTGACTTGGTGAACCCCAAATTTACCCCTTCTGATTCCTGACTTTTAATTATCGTATGAGACCTTGTCCGGACTTTTTGGAATCAATTTTTAGTATAATTATGATCTGGATTTGGCCATATTTACTTGAATTTTGTACTATGAGATAATATGCTAAGTTTGCTACATGTACATGAACTTTGTGCACAACGATAAACTGAAATTGTGAAATTGACCAATTATGATCTAAAACGTGTTGTTTGACTTAGGTTTGATATGTTGACCAACATTTGACATGAACCTACTGATGTTGACTTTAGTTGACTACTTTGACCAAGTTTGACTTTCGGTTTGACTTCAGTTGACTTTGTTTGACTTGCATTAATTAGTTGACTGTATGTTGACTTCTACTTTGAAACGAGTCGATTTGAGCAATAAGACAACTTATACTATGAAACCACACTTGTTTAAGACATATTTATTGACCAACCTAAATACATATACTTAGGTTGCATTACTCGGCTATAAACCGTACAAGTAAATTGTCCACTTTTCAATCCGAGCTTTATTCAAAGGTGAGTCTACGGTCCCGCTTTTTACATGTTTTTCAGGGATGACAATACACACTGTTATACTTACATTATCAAATGCTTTTGTATTGACACGAGTACTATATATGCATATTGAGTTTGTTCAAAAAGCCTCTAGCTTGAATACTTTAAATACCATCGGTGTAGGCACAATTTAGATGGACGGATCCGGTAGGTTGACAACCTCACCCACTATAAAAACTGTGGTGCATTTACTTTGAACATTAAGACACTCGAACAAGTGTATAACATTTTATGAGGTAAAGGCGAGTATAGTGGATTCTATACTCGGGTCATTGCTAGTATTCAGGTGCTCATAGATTATGCAAACGTTTCGCAACTTGGAGTTGTACTTGTAAAATCTCGTGGTCAAGGAAACTAAACTATATTTCTGATAACTGTTTTTCAGATACTATACAACGTTATTTAAAACTGTGGTTTATTAACAAATGAGATAAAACTTGACATGGTATTGTCTACGAATATTTGAAACTTGACATGGTATTGTCTACAAATGATTGAAACTTGACATGGTAGTGTCAACAAACTTTTGAAATGGGACACGGAGTTGTCTAACTTTTAACATTGAACCTTAGTGGTCTTCCACTAATAACCGTTTTCGAAATGTATTTCTTAAACATACTGTATTGTTTACCTAAAACCTGTAGATTCACTCAACATTGTTGTTGATCCGTTTTGCGTGTTTTACTCTCAGGTATTAATTGCTTCCGCTATAGAATATTGCTGTTACGTAGAAGTCAAGCCAAGCACTGGGACCAGAGTTAACATTCCGTTAAAGGGATTTTTGACGGGGTGTTTAAGATGGTATCAGAGCTTTGGCTATAGGGAACTAGGATACATTAGTGTGTCTAATCGTAGGGCGCATTAGTGAAGTCTAGTCTATAGCCGTGTGTCTTGGATGACTTTTATACACCATACATGCACTATTTGCTTCACAATATGACATGTAGGGCTACACATTACATCACGTACATATACACCCTATACCCATATGATATGGACTTGAACTAAACGTTATACTACGAATCACATACGTACACACGACGCGAGATTTAACTAAATTAAGTTGATTACGCCATTTTGAACTTATGGAGTTATGTCGAATGGAAATGTGAGATAGCGGAATGTAATGACCGGGATTACATTACGGTAACTCATATAGAAGTTTCGACATCGCAAAATAAGGAATTGGGAGCGAGTCAAGTAGGTTACTTGGATAAATACCGTTTAGAACATAAACCGTTTAATTTCAAATATGAGTAGAAATTTACACCGTACGATTTAATTGTTATTATAACCTATAAGGAGCGTGTAATCACGTCACAATTCGTCACTACCCGACACTGTCCGTCACCCCTGATTTCTACTTGGCACTACGATGACACTACCTGGACATACTCATCATCTTATACCACTACTCCTTGCTATTTATCGTTGGTTACTACTACTCAACGCCGCCTCTCACCACTAGTCGCGATCGATCACTACTTCTCACTGCTTATCATTTTTGATCCACCGACATCTTACTGCAATTATTGTACCGATTACATATATTCTAATCCTGTCGCTATCATACTTATTATATTAGATTTTGTCTGATATATTTCCTAAATTTCCTCCGTAAATTACGGAAATTTTTTGCTATATACACGTATTCAAGGAGACAAACATAGCATCCAACACTCAATTCATATCAAACCCTATTCCAAACACATAATATGGATTTCTCATCTGATTCCTCGAGCTCCATGGACAGCGTAACCAGAACGAACGAACCTATTAGCCATCATCTTTTCTGGATGAATTGGGGGTGGGTTCGTAGTCGACTTAATCAATGGAGGCGAGAAGAAGGCGATCCCTTCCACCAACCGAATTCACCTCTTGGTGAAGAACCTAAAGCACTTACCGGCGAACCGATCCAGAACACCATTTTCACCCTCATTTCCAGGATATCCAGCCACGAATATCGAATATCCAGAATTCTAGATCTTATTCATCCACTTGTCCGAACCGCCAATCATCCCGGAATAGTAGAAGAAGTCAATGAGCTTCGCGCTCGAGTAGTGGCTCTGGAGAATATGGTGCGAAATCTAAGAGCATCAGCAGCACCAGCAGCATAGCCGGCACCACCAATACCATCAACATCACCACCAACAACATCAGCTTCACCAACAACAACATCCGCATCCCACACCTCAATATCACACTCGGTACTTCGGATATCAACATCATACACCCCATAGATACCAAGGAATATTAGTAATTGTGAGTTAAGATGTATTGACTCATTCTTCCTGAAAAAAAAATTATATATGTATACTTTATATATATATGGTTTGGAACAATAATAAATCTTTTCGTACTAAACTATTACGTGTGAATCTTAACTAGTATGTACTACTTGGTTAAATCATATCACTAATATACTATGATGTACATCCTTCGTTAATGACTTAACAATCATTAATCACTGCTTCAGCACAATAAACTCCATTTCATAATAAACTAAGTGTATTATTCAAATACATGTTTGATTTTTCACTTCTATTTTCGATGTACTCGAAACTTTCTAGAAAACATTATTCGTGCCTTGTAAATTTCACAAGAACTTCACGAGCATCAATATCATATACCGAGGTATATCAATAAACAATGAACGATGAAGTATTGATTCATAACTTCATTAGCGAAATATTTCACGACAATTATGAAATCTCTAAGGTTTTGGAGATTATCTTCAACCGTAAATCAAATGAGTTTAATATTATATTAACTCATTAAATCCATGATTACATCTGAAGAATATATACGAATATAGATCTTCATAAAGATTGTAATTAAAAACTCTTCTGTACAAACTGTAAATTGTAAAAATATTTAACGGGTAGGTAAAACCAGAGAAATATTTATATCTCACATTAATATCTTACATTATACATTCTTCAAATTCTGATTCAATAATTAGTAACTATACTAATTACACTCACAAGATATGTGTATCCGTTCACTAAAGAACAACTACTACATATTCTGATTTTGACGTATCAAAATCTAAGTAAAGCTTTAGCAAGTGTTATCTTCCTAAAGATCACTACATTCATGAATTATATTAATTTGTATTCTATGATGAATTATCACATCAAACTATCGAAATTATCATTCATTACTTTTGAAATCAACAACGCCTATTCGTCAACCATTAGATCCGTTAACGATAACAATCAGCGTTTAATCATCTAAAAATAAAATCTCTTGAAACCATCTCGGATTGATAACCAACGATTCAGATTCGTTAACCTTGAGAATGCTGATGAAGCAGCAAAAGATATAGATGGTCTTAATGGCCAAAAGTTTGATGATAAAGAATAACGTATTGAAAAAGGCTCAGATTGGAACTGAAAAACGGATTGAACTAACCATGAAGGAGACCAAGGACAAATACAAGGACCAAACCCTATATTCAAAGAATCCAGGTAATTCTGGATCCGATGACATCTTTATAGAATATCTTGCTCCGAAGTCATGCTGAATTTCTAATGGAAGATGATGATTCACAGACCTTACAATCATCATGAACCATGTTACATAACTCTTTCATTCTATTTAACTTCTAAACATATCAAGGAAATATATTTCTTGATGATTCGGTCTTTTTCGGATATTCTGGTAATTTGACAAATCAAATTGTGCTATTACCATTCCTTTCTACTTTGTATATTATGATCATTCGAAACTCCATACCTACGAATTCTGGACCATTACTTGCTTGATTTAAAGTCGAGAAGAGAAAACAAGGTGAAAACGGATACTATGACGATGAACAGCGAATGTTTCTGCATTATCACCAGCCATTGATCCGTATTATTTGACCATGTATAGAAGAAAAAGTTGAAGATCTTCTTGGATAAAAAGCATGAGTCTTCAAAAAAATAGGCCAAAATATAAAAGACAACAAACATGGAAGATCATAAACCATTTATATCAATAAGTATTGAAAAACAGAGGAGTGGTAGAATTAAAAATACTGTCACCCCTTGAGCATTATAGAAGAACAGAGATTCTTCTGGTGGTAGACTAAAAAGAAGAATGACTGTATACACAGTCAAAATAGTAACAAAAATCAAGAGCGGATGAAGCATCTTCACAAAATTTTCGAAAATAGAATTTTGAAAGTAAGAATATTGAGGTTGAGAAAATAAGGACGCAGAGATGATTAATTTATATCAAAACTTTTTATCATAGCAACGCGTCAACCGATTAAGATAATCGTATTAAATCAAAAAGAAAAGGATTCTAATTTCCTTAATTACCGGATCCAAATCTCACAGATTTCAAACGATTATATTCAAATCCCTTAAATTTAGGAGATTCAATGGTGATTACATCAAAAAGTCAAGGCGGACAACTATTACTTCAATACATCCGTTAGTGACATATTCAGTCGTATTTTTACACGTAACCGAATCATTTCATTCATATTCTTGATGATAAGAAATTCTATACACTTAACTCGTATTCATTACGAAACCGAACGGACCTTAGAAGTCCATCCGTATAGAGATCTCGAAAGATTATTTAATCTTATCATATTATTTGACGAAACACTCGTATATGACCAAATTCTATTATTAAAAGAATGTATGAAGGCTTACGTCTGGAAAGACAAACTATTCAACCCAAGTATAATCTTTATTTGCAAACTTAATTATAGAATTCAAGCTCACGTTGAAACGTGCATTTCTAATGATACGAAAATATTTTATTTTCATCAATAACTGCCATCATCCAAATTTCGGGATGAAATTTTCAATAACAGGTGGGTAATGTAACAACCCGAGTTTTTCCGTTAAAACTTCCGTTAAATACTTGACGATCGTTAGTTAAATCATACAATTTTCATACGCCAATTTTTTTTCCAAAATAGTTAACAGTGGCTACGTGAAACTTTTTCGTATTTAAAGTAATTAAATGCATACTTAATCCTTAGTGGATTACTTTAATTAATATGTTATATTAATTAGTGAACTTAAACCGGTTGACGAATTAAACTAGAAACGATACGATTAAAGTTAATCGCCTAGAAAACTTTTCAGTTAACGGAACTCAGAAAAACGATAGAATAATTATTCTTAATAATTATTGAACTTATGAAAGAAATTTAATTTATTATTTACTTAATGAATTAAACAGTGATTTTGTTTCAACGACTAGTTAACGTTCCGGAGATTCGGTACGGTTAATGGCACTCGAAACGAACCACGCGCGAACGAGCTTTTACACAAAACGAGCCCGAGACCCGAGCCCGAGGCCACATGTCCATGACCTCATACCTCATCATCCTTGGTCCCATGAGTAGCCAATGCATGTTGACTATTAGTTTAGGCTCATGTTTGTTGACTTTTGGTTGTTTAGGACACTAACTATATTCTCTTAATTTCTAAGTAACAAGAGAACATGTCCCATTCTTTTTCCTATCATTCTTGCTCCATGATTGCAGCCCCATACACACCAAATAATCCCATACCTTCATCCCTACAATTCTCCATCAAGTTTTGATCTCTTGTTTTTGCTTCTTTGATCAATATTGTTGCTTGCATCGTTCTCTACGCGTTTGTATAAACGATTTTGTGATCAAAGGTATAAACACATAAACTCTAATCTCTAAAATTAGATTTTTATTAAGTTTTCATGGATTAGGTTGTCTATTGCTCAAGTCTTGATGTTTGATGAATACTAGATGCGATAAATTGCTCGTCTTGATTGTTTTATGCGAAAACCGAATTTGTATTTGATGTATACAGTAATTTTAATTTTTCAATTGTATGATATTATATTATAATTAGATTAGGCTTTGGATTCGCTTGATTTCATTTCCGGATGATCAAATTATGGCCAATTGAAATTAACGTTGTGTTTTTGTGATTGATCAGAAATCTGGGTTTGATAGACCACGAATTGGATTGTGAAATTTATACCATTGGACAGGTAATTTAAAAACACTCAGTTTACACTAGGATATCATGTCGTTTGCTTATGTAAAACCCGAGATATGCTTGAATTAGTGTAAAAGTAGTTTTATATAGCACTTGCATGAAAACGACCTTGTATGATAAAATATGTTAGCTTCTGTGATTAAAGCTTTGCATATTTGAAATCTACACAAAAAGTACTTCATCTTTCATGTAGATATCATAGGCTAATTGTGTATAGATCTTCGGCTAATCGCATGCGAATGTGACTAGCGAAACTAGAATCGAATCTGTAATTTGCTCTCTGTTTTATACTCTGTGGATTGTGTTTATTGAATGAGCATGTAAGCTTCTGGAATATGAATTTTAACATGATATTTGACTTATTGTTAGTTTATGTCAATCTCTGAAACCTTATGCATTGGGCACAATAGGGCCATACTTTATGTAAATTCTGATTTGAGCTGAAAAACTGAATGTTCAATTTGCATGAATAAACTGTACAAATTGGCTAAACCAAAATTGCTCAATTTTTTATATGTGTTAGTTTAACTTATTTATGAACTATGGCCACTGGTCTTGTATCGATTGCATGTTCCTATCTCTGGTTATAGCTAAAACCAAATCAGTACGCTGTCAGAAACTGACTTGGTGAACCCCAAATGTACCCCTTCTGATTCCTGACTTTTAATTATCGTATGAGACCCAGTCCAGACTTTTTGGAATTGATTTTGAGTATACTTATGATCTGGATTTTTCCATGTTTACTTAAATTTTTTACTATGAGATAATATGCTAAGTTTGCTACATGTACATGAACTTTGTGCACAACGATAAACTGAAATTGTGAAATTGACCAATTATGATCTAAAACATGTTGTTTGACTTAGGTTTGATATGTTGACCAACATTTGACATGAACCTACTGATGTTGACTTTAGTTGACTACTTTGACCAAGTTTGACTTTCGGTTTGACTTCGGTTGACTTTGTTTGACTTGCATTAATTAGTTGACTGTATGTTGACTTCTACTTTGAAACGCGTCGATTCGAGCAATAAGACAACTTATACTATGAAACTACACTTGTTTAAGACATATTTATTGACCAACCTAAATACATATACTTAGGTTGCACTACTCGGCTATAAATCGTACAAGTAAATTGTCCACTTTTCAATCCGAGCTTTATTCAAAGATGAGTCTACAGTCTCGCTTTTTACATATTTTTCAGGGATGAGAATACACGCTGTTATACTTACATTATCAAATACTTTTGTATTGACACGAGTACTATATATGCATATTGAGTTTGTTCAAAAAGCCTCTAGCTTGAATACTTTAAATACCATCGGTGTAGGCACAATTTAGATGGACGGATCCGTTAGGTTGACAACCTCACCCACTATAAAAACTGTGGTGCATTTACTTTGAACATTAAGACACTCGAACAAGTGTATAACATTTTATGAGGTAAAGGCGAGTATAGTGGATTCTATACTCGGGTCATTGCTAGTATTCAGGTGCTCATAGATTATGCAAACGTTTCGCAACTTGGAGTTATACTTGTAAAATCTCGTGGTCAAGGAAACTAAACTATATTTCTGATAACTGTTTTTCAGATACTATACAACGTTATTTAAAACTGTGGTTTATTAACAAATGAGATAAAACTTGACATGGTATTGTCTACGAATATTTGAAACTTGACATGGTATTGTCTACAAATGATTGAAACTTGACATGGTAGTGTCAACAAACTTTTGAAATGGGACACGGAGTTGTCTAACTTTTAACATTGAACCTTGGTGGTCTTCCACTAATAACCGTTTTCGAAATGTATTTCTTAAACATACTGTATTGTGTACCTAAAACCTGTAGATTCACTCAACATTGTTGTTGATCCGTTTTGCGTGTTTTATTCTCAGGTATTAATTGCTTCCGCTGTAGAATATTGCTGTTACGTAGAAGTCAAGCCAAGCACTGGGACCAGAGTTAACATTCTGTTAAAGGGATTTTTGACGGGGTGTTAAAATATCCCCTACTGTGTTGGTTTTTATTTGTCTAAGATGGTGGAAGGAATACAGGAAGGGAGAATAATAGGAGGAGGTATTTTTGTTACTCTCATTGGAGAGTATTTAGGTGTAGATAGGAACCAAAGGGGTCCATTTTTGGAATGTAGGGAACAGGTTAAGCCTTTAGGATTGAAGGTCTATCAGGGTGCTAAGGTATTAAAGAGCAGACGCAACCAGCCAGTACCCTACGAAGGTAGTCATCCTCAGGTAGAGAGAGTTTCAGATGAGAAAATGGAGGAAGCGGATGACATTAGGGATGTCATTAGGGAGGCTATGACTGACATCTACGTGTAGATGAGGTAGATATGACAAACGGGGAGAGATTTAGTCGGATGGAGCAGTGGCAAGCCTGGAATGATTACGAGCATTCCAGGAAACGACAACATGATAGATGGGACTATCATCAGCATCAGATTATGAGCCGGCTGTCACCTCAGGATCACTACGTTCCAACCCGACCCGCTTACTATCCTCCACACCAGCCCGAGATGAGACTACCATATACACACTACGACCCTAACCAGACCTACCAGTACACCTATCACCAACAATGGAACCCGGACGACGACATGAACTGGAACCCCTATCCGGATTGATAAAGTTCCGTTGGTGATTTCTATGATTTTTATCGTTTTATTATTTTTATTTATTTATGTTTAAACATATGATATTGTGATACATTAATGTATTGTTTAATATTTTTATTATTTTGTACTAATATTTCATATTTGATTTGAAAGTGGGATTTTAAGTCCCATTTCAAATTACCATGCATGTTTATATTTGTATTATATGTATATTGTCAATTGTACACAACAGGGTAAAACAGTGCACTTTCAAAGACAGACATTAAGTTCAGCAAAAGCTACTAATTTTGACGACAAAACGAAAAACAAATGTGATGTAACAACAAGACGGAATGAACAAATGATGTGCACCATTTATCATTCAACAAACAAACGCCAATATGTTTGGAAACTTTGGTAAAATTTAATCATTTTTCTACGCTAATCACCCTCAATAATTTAAATTGTTACTGATTTCTTGCAAAAGAGGGCATTGCAAGATCTTAAGTGTGGGAAGGGGTTAAATTCTTTCGGATTTTTAAAATTTTTAGACTTATACACTTGGTTACCATTAGAAATACTAGTAACGCGGTATTTGTATTAGAATCTAGTGCTCTCTGATAATAAAGAACAGCCCTAGTCTTATATACTGACTACCCAATTCTAGTAAAATTTTTAAAAATTTTCAATTAAATGAATTCAAAATCATGTTTATACATATTTATGAACGATAAAACTAGGTGTTAACACCGAAATTATTGTTACCTCGGAAAGGACATAAATTGAGAAACAAACTAAAATATTAGAATTCATTTAAAATGGAATAGAGGATAACAAAAAGGCAAAGAAAGGAAAATAAAAGCCAAGTGTGGGAAAAATTTACCAAGTTATTTTGAACATATATCACATATTTTTGTACAAATAACTGAAGATGCTTTTGCTTTAGACTAAACTAATCAGTTTTACCCGAAAAACTGTAATATATTTGAAAGAAAGATGGATCTACACGATGAATCAATTCCATCATTAAAAGGAAGTAAAGTCTTCTGAAAAAGACACGCGCTTCTTGATTTAGGTCATGAAGTTGTCATCCAGACCAGCTGTAGGTTGACGAAAAATCTAGAAAAGTCATCACTAAAATCAGCAGAAAATCCACGAACCTCAACATCAAACAGGGTCGCCAAGTGGTCAGACTTATCCTAACCATGAGAGGATCTGTCTCGTAAAATGGGGAGGACGCCGTGCAAATTAGCTTGATAAGACTAATGAATCAGATCCCCAGAAAGGATAATCTCCTTAAAAGATCAAAAATCAGTTTTTAAGACTGATATTACTCAATCCTAGAGATTGACCTTAAAGATTGAGAATTACAAACTCATGGAATTCGATGATATCTAAACTCGAGCTTGAACGAGAAAATATTTTGATCAAAATTACAAACCGATTTGTTTTCTGAAAAACCCATTTTTAATGCGTTCATTACCATTGAACGTAAAATCCTAGGAATTCACCTGGAATTCATTAGGTCACCTGAACCAAATTGGGTGTCAACCATAAGAACGGTGGTTGCATAGCATGGTCGAAGACAGGACCTTGTGCCAGACCGAAAAACTATAGGGTGAGCTTTACTATTGCTCCTACCAAGGATAGTAATTGCATCCGACACGTTATAGACCATAATTAAAAGCATGTCAGGGGACATTGCCTTAACAGTTGCTTGTTCAACGCTTTCCTTTACAACCGGACGGTAGTTTACCGAAAGGTAATATACGGAGCAAGTATACTGGATGTGTTGCTTTCCCAATACAAGGTTAGCAAGTGGGTGACACAAAAACGCAAGTTTTGAGCTAAAATTTTCAAATCTGAAACCCACCAAACCCACAAAAACATTTCGTAAACACAGGTGAAGGGTTATTCTGAAAAACTTATCTAGGGTAAAAACTAGATTTAATTTTCAAAAGATCAAATGTTTTCATAAAGATTCAATTTCCATAAGGATCTAAATTTTTATAGTCATATGGGACTGTAAACTACATCATTACTACCATTGTTCATACCGCCGTATAAAAATCACTGATGTACAAAGTGTGAAGAATAAAGAAGTGATTCTAGTATTTTTATTTCAAGACTATATTGCTTGAGGACAAGCAACGCTCAAGTGTGGGAATATTTGATAATGCTAAAAACGTACATATATTTCATAGCATTATCCCTCAAGAAAGACAAGCTTTTAGTTGCAATTGTTCTATTTACAAGTGATATTCGTTTAAAAAAATAAAAGGTGAAGACAAAAGACAGATTCGACAAATTGAAGACGCAAACGACCAAAAAGCTCAAAAGTACAAAGTACAATCAAAGAGGTTCCAATTATTGATGAGAAACGTCTCAAAATTACAAGAGTACAGACGCGAAACGCAAAGTACAAGATATTAAATTGTACGCAAGGACGTTCGAAAATCCGGAACCGGGACCAAAGTCTACTCTCAACGCTCGATACAACGGACTAAAAATTACAAGTCAACTATGCACACGAATATAATATAATATTTAAATAATTCTATAAATTATTTATATATTATATTATTATTATAAACCGTCGGCAAAACAAGAAAACAAACTTATGTGAGCTGTTACCTACCTCCATGCGATCGCATGGCCTGGAGACACAAAAGCCATGCGATCGCATGGCACACTTTTTCAGCTCAGGCCCTATAAATTTCGCAGTTTGGTGATCCATATATCCATCTCTCTATCTATCAACGATATATATATATATATATATATATATATATATATATATATATATATATATATATATATATATATATATATATATATATATATTATAATTTTAATTTTAATTTTAATTTCTAATAATAAGGGTATGTTAGCGAATGTTGTAAAGGTGTAAGTCGAAATTCTGTTCGTGTAGCGCAACGCTATTTTTAATCACTATAAGTTATGGTTAATGTTCCTTTTAATTTAATTTCTCGTAGCTAAGTTATTATTATGCTTATTTAATACCAAAGTAATCGTGATGTTGGGTTAAATATTAAAATTGTGTAATTGGACTTTGTACCATAATTGGGGTTTGGATAAAAGAACCACACTTGTAGAAATTAGACTATGGGCTATTAATGGGTTTTATATTAACTAAATGATACCTCGTTGATTTGATATATAGACTTATAATTTGACGTATTTATATATAACCACATACGCTTGACTGGGTACGGTGGGCGGGATATCTATAAATACCAATAATTATTCATTTTACCGGACACGGAACTGGATTAATAGTTAATAGACTTGTTGAAACAGGGGTGGATTACATTCAAGGGTAATTGATGTAATTGTTAACAAAGTAGTAAAACCTTGGTCTACACGCAGTCGATAACCTGGTGTATTCATTAAACAAAGTATTAAGACCTTGTTACAATTTGAATCCCCAATTAGTTGGAATATTTGACTTCGGATATAAGGATAATTTGACGAGGACACTCGCACTTTATATTTATGACTGATGGACTGTTATGGACAAAACCAGACGGACATATTGAATAATCCAAGACAAAGGACAATTAACTCATGGTAATAAAACTAAAATCAACACGTCAAACATCATGATTACGGAAGTTTAAATAAGCATAATTTATATATTTCATATTTAATTGCACTTTTAATTATCGCACTTTTATTTATTGTCATTTTATTTAATTGCATTTTTAATTATCGTACTCTTTAATTATCACAATTTTATTTTATCGCACTTTTATTTATCGCAATTTCATTATCGTTATTTACTTTACGCTTTAAATTAAGTTATATTTATTTTTAATATTTTACATTAGTTTTTAACTGCGACTAAAAGTTTTAAAATCGACAAACCGGTCATTAAACGGTAAAAACCCCCCTTTTATAATAATAATATTACATATTTATATTTTTGTATTTTTGCAATTATAAGTTAAAACTAATATAGCGTTGAACTAGTTTAAGTCTCCCTGTGGAATGAACCGGACTTACTAAAAACTACACAACTGTACGATTAGGTACACTTCCTATAATGAAACAACCCAAACCGTATTCCATACGATAAATTTTTTGTGTAATGATACACATTTACGCGCCAATAAAATATGTAAACCAATCCACAAGTTCCATTTAAATGTTGAACAATTTAAATGTTTACAAAAGGCACAAAGGCCATTAATTAAGTTCAATACAAGTTTGACCCACTACAACGATAGTTTATAATTCAAACGACCCTTTGAGCATGGTTTGGGACTAAACTACCCAAAACGTTAGGCCAACTTTCAAACTTCAACAAAACATCATCAAAGGCCACCTAGTGCCCGATAACCCCTTTGCCCTTATCCGCACCTGCAACTAAAAAGATAAACAACGAGAGGGGTAAGCTAATGCTTAGTGAATGCAATAATTATACATGTTCATATATAACCTACTTACTTGCAATCACTTACACAATACCGCATACAAGCTAGCTATTCGACAAACATGCAAACATCATGCATAAACTACAATCCACAATCCACAAGGATCTAGCAACCGATAATAGCATATAGTTCATAATTTAATATGCTAATTACACAATCACACAACCATGGTTAACCAATAGCAAAAAGGAATGGTACTCAAAATGTGACGCCCCGTACTAAATCATCATGTATGGACCATCAACAACAGGATCATTACAAGGTCAAACACTATATGCATTTTCAAAACAAGTTTGCATTCATATCAAAAGGTGATGTCATAACTAACGTCAATTGTTTTACATCAAAAGTATGCTTCAATGAACAGAAGCAAAGGTAATAGTACGTGACCCTTAGGTCGTTACAATTCATAGTTCAAAAGTAATTAAGTTTGAATGCAAGATAAAGTAATTCATGCGGAGATAACTCTAGAGCAGCGGGTGTCTACAGCAAGACTAGTACACAGCGGAAGCAAGCAAACCTTAAGCACCTGAGAAAAACATGCTTAAAAACATCAACACGAATGTTGGTGATCTATAGTTTAAGTATAACAGTAATGTAAGGTAGGCCACGAGATTTCAGTTGTGACGATCGCTCCAAATCCATATGGATGAACACATCATTCATCGATTTCATTGCGAGGTATTTGACCTCTATATGATACGTTTTGTAAACATTGCATTCTTTTGAAAAGGTACACCATATATGAATATTTAAATCAAAGGTTTTCGACATCTGATGATTTCTACATATAGACAATCACCGTAAATAATAGTTTACAATAGTACTTCCATTGACAATGCAGTCAAAATAAGATACATGGTGATGATTTTTGGTGAATGCAACGTTTCCTTGATAAATATGCCATGTAAGACTCCATGCACATAGCTTGTCTAACATATAAGCAAACAGCGGAAGACTTCTAGGGAACCTGAGAATAAACATGCTAACAAGTGTCAACACAAAGGTTGGTGAGTTCATAGTTTTAATGTTGCGCATAATCTGTATATAAAGGTGGATCACAAGATTTCAGTTGTTTCATCCAGAAACGTTTATCAAAATATTCTACGAAATTGAGCACCCTGGTAACTAAACTTAACGTATATATAATTTATACCCTTTGTATAATCATCTTAATAATACACGTAAACCAACGTGTACGCTTCTCAAATAGCATACGTCCGTTAAAAGGCTAGTGCTCTAGCTCGGACGGGGATATCAAGCCCTATGGATCCATATACTACTACTCGTGCACACCAGTTCTTATAACCGGCAGTTACTAGTTACCAAAGCTAAGGGATTTTCGGTTCAAACTCAGTGTAGAATTTAGTATGTACTTGTATCCATTGCGTTTAAAATAAAGTGCATGTATTCTCAGCCCAAAAATATAGATTGCAAAAGCAATTAAAAAGGGTGCAAATGAAACTCACCTTAGCCGCATATAAAGTCGTTCACCAAAATGTAATCGAAACTCGAATTACCAAATAACCGTAGATCTCAACCTAGAGAACATACGTTGGTCAATACATGTCTATCAAGCTAGGTCAGGTCATAGTGTATCACAATCCTAATGCTCGATATTGACATACAAAAGTTATCCAATGTTGTTTCAAAAAGTCAATTTTGACAATAGTTTAACAAAACGAGACGTACCTTATATAAGGATTCATTTACTCGGTTGGTAATATTCAAAAATCCAATTTATCAATCTTGTAAACAAGTTGTTTAAATCTTAATTGCAGATTCAAAAGCAATTTCAATTAACGTCAGTCATAATTCAGTTGATCATATCTTTTAATCCGTTCATCGAAACTATTCGGTGCCTAAATGAAAAGTTACTAATTTTTCGCCAGCTTTCCAAAAACATGTATATCATATACCTTTTACCAGTAATATTTGTATTTAATTCGGGATTCATTATAAACTGTTACAAACATGTATAAATATATATACTCGAGCACTAGACATGTATACACTATTAATATATAAAACAGATAAAATATGAGTGCTTACGTATCAGTATTGAGATTCAATATTGTAGGAAAGTACGTAGACATAACGGAAATGATAAACACTAGATTTGATTCAGAAATATACCCCCGAACATTACCCATAACCTCCTTGGCAATAACCCATAATTTCCTTAGCTCTATCCCGCTCGAAAACATATTTTGAAGTGACACGCTCATGACCTCGTCGTAGTATTTTATGTATAATATTAATTAATAATAACACTATAAATAGTATTAAAATTAATTATAATATTAATTAATTAATTAATTAATAATAATAATAATAATAATAATAATAATAATGTTAATAATAATAATAATAATAATAATAATAATAATATATAAATATATATTACAGAGGGAGATAGTTGGATTGGGGTGTGTGTGTGTCTCGAAGCAAACCGAATTCAATTTATAAACTTTTCCTGAAATCTGACCCCATGCGATTGCATGGGTTTTATGCCTATTTTCCATGCGATCGCATGGCCCCAAAATCCAGCTCACATTTTTTTTGTATTTTTGTTTGTCGACATAATTATTAATAATATATATAATATATTTAATTTATATAATTAATTATATATTATATTAAATTCACAAGCATAGTTAACTTGCAATTTTTGTTCCGATAAGTCGTACGTTGTTACGCGACTTATGTCCCGGTTCCGGTTTTTCGAGTGTCCCTTCGTACGCTGAGAAAACTTGTAATTTACATTCTAGGACACGTACCTTTATCAAAATATAGCCTTAAATTATCCCTAAATTAACCACCCAAAGTATATCTTAAACTTTCGAGTATTTTGGTCATTTACTTATATAAATCATTGTCTCGTTATTTATCAATATAATGGTATTTATCAAACGTTTCATAACCAAGTTAATATCTATTCTCAATATTTATAAACACGTTTTAAAATACGTATCGCAAGTTATTCATATAATTAATTCTTATCAGTTTATATTCCTTATTATGGTATGTGTCCAAATTACGTTATTTAAACAAATAATTCACCATTTATTCCGAATACCGTTAAAAATGAATGATTTCTCAAATCAACGTGGACCTCTCGACAGAGACACGTAATAATATCATAATTCTTAAGAGACTCAGTAAATATCTTTTACTAGAATCATTTGGCATAATCTTTTAACACTGTAGTTAAATATATCAATCAGATAATCAAACCGATAAGTTTAATGCACAATATCATATCCTCAACACTTTGTTACATTTTCAAGTTATAGTATATGTATCTATATATAATTGTTCGCGTTTTGTTGAGAACAATTGAAGGTTAATTGAACAGTTCAATATTTTGAGATTTAACTTCATAGACTTTGTTTATCGTGTCGAAAACGTTAATCATACAAGATTAAGTTTAAATTTGGCCAGAATTTTCTGGGTCATCACAGTACCTACCCGTTAAAGAAATTTCGTCCCGAAATTTGAGTGAGGTTGTCATGGCTAACAATAAAAATGTTTTTATGACAAATATGAGTCGATAAATAGAGTTTTATCACCGTTGAATAATATGGATAAAAGAATCTAATTACTTGAAGCGTATGAGGGAAGTTATCGTAATAAAGTGAATTAGAGAATAGAGATGCGTCTTATCTCTTGATATAGTAACGATTGATTTTCGGAATTTAAGGAATAGAAAGTCTTCATAATCTAAATAAGATTTGATTCTTCGGGAATTAAGGAGATTAAGATCTTCTTTAATTATATGCGGTCATCTATCTTGATTGCTCTGTCTGTTATTTCGCTATAAATTGACCTCTTCTGTTTCATTATTTTCACCACTCCTACATCTTCTTCCTCATTTCATACTTCCAAAAGATTGTGAAATGTTTCATCCAGTTCTGATTCTTGATATACTCCTAACTTTTATATCTGTCATTCTTCTTTTTCATCTACCACCAGAGGAAGTTACTTTCTTTTACCATTACCTTGGGGTTATAGTGTTTTTCATTCTCCCGTGTCTTTATATTGCTATACGCATTGATATACACGGTTTGTAAATTTTAGAGTTGTTATCGGGCTTATATTCTCCTTTTTATTTCAGAGCTCCATGCTTTCGATTTCTCTTCCCAACCTTATGTCAATCGGATAATGGTCCAGAATTTGTAGGTATGAATTTCGGATGAACATAATTAATGTTCTAAGAAATAAATTGTAATGGCACGATCTTGATTTGTCAAATTACCAGAATATTTGGAAAAAAGACCGAATCATTAAGAAAATATTTTCTTGATAGTTTAGAGGTTAAATAGAATGAAAGAGTTATGTAACATGGTTCATGATGAGGGTGGGATCTGTGAACCTTTGTCACGTTCCATTAGAAACTCAACATGACTTACTGTAATATAATCACGTTGATCAAGTGTCATTATATTATACTAACTCATGCTTCAGTTCCCAACATTACTTCAAAACATCCATTTTTTAGAATTTTTTAGATTTTAGAAACTAAAATAGTTTCTTTTATGATGTAACACAGATAGCGCGAAGAGGTAATGATTTCAGATAAGAATGGTTTCGAAAAATATCTTCAAAAATATGGAGGATATTTATAATGGGAGATACGATGATATCTTAGAATATTTAAGATAAGATGATGATGAAGAATATTGTCCGCAAAGGTTTTAGAGTAAGAAGCAAGGTATTCGCTAATGATTTCAGCAGACTCTAAATCATTTGGATTCTTTGAAGGTAGATTTAGTCTTTGTGATTTGTCCACAGCCTCCTTCATGGTCTGCTCAATCCGTTTTTCATTTCTAAACCTTCTCTTTTTCTCAGCTTTACCACCATACTATTCTTTATTATCAAACTTTTGACTGTTAAGGTCGTTTATAGTTTTTGCTGCTTCATCAACATTTTTCCAAAATTCGGAGAACTAGTTTCGTAGTTTGGGGTGTTTTTCGAAAACTTCACATTCGAAGTATGTAAGTCCAGGAGGTAGACGTTATATGTACACATATAACTGTTGGCGTAGACGTGCTACAAGATTTCAAAATACCGATTGCTAATTCCCGATATTTGGTATGGCAATTGCCGTTACAAGATGTGGATGAGTACATGATACGGTTTCAATGAGTATAAGCTTTGAAATTTCAAGGTTGTTTTCAGTAATAACAATGCTAAAGGATATTTCACATTTTTGAAGTCAAAGTATAGCTTTGAAAGATGTAGAGATCTAAGAATGATGTCACCCGTTAAATATTGACTTGGATTCTGATCCGTCAATATCAGAATATGTAATTGAATTTGTATGGAAACGATTGTATATCGCTGTGAGCATAGTTAATAATTTTTGAATCAAAGTTGAAGAATGTACAGTATAACATATTAATTGTGAACTAATATATTTCCCGGGAATTACCTACCCGTTAAAGATTTCACAAGTAATATTTTGTACAAAAGAATTTTTATTACCGTATTTATGAAAATATATGTATGTATATTTTCTTCAGATGTAATACAGATTTGATTAGTTAATATCTTATTAAGCTCATTTGATTTTTGACTTGAATTAGAAATGAATAATCTCTAAAACATTAAAGATTTAATAATGTTTACGGAGTATTTCACTAATGTAATCAATACTCAGTTTTATTGATATTTTCTCAGTGAATCATGTTGGTGCTCATGGAACTCTTGCTAACTTCGCAAGGTACGAATGATGTTTTCTAGAAAGTTTCGAATACATCGAAGATGAAAGTATAAAATCAACCATATAATTGAATAATATACTTAGTTTATTATGAAATGGGATTCATTGAGTTGGAAACAGAGATTGTAATTAACGATGGTTAAGTCATTAACGAAGGATGTACATCATAGCATATTAGTAATATCAATTAACCGAGTAGTACCTACCAGTTAAGATTCACACGTAATAACTTGGTACGAAAAGATTTATTTTGATTTCAAAATTCATATATATTAAATATACATAAAATTTCTTCAGGGGAAATGAGTTAATACTTCATCGGTTATTGTTGCTGGTATTTCTTGGTAACTACAGTGCGTATGACATTGATGCTCGTGGAACAGATTGTGAAGTTGAGGTTTGCGATGCGGATGTTGTTGGTGGTGGTAATGGTACTGTTGGTGTTGTTGTCGGTGGTACTGTTGATGCCGGTGATGTTGCTGGTGCTTGTAACCTTTGCACCATATTCTCCAAAGCCACTACCCGAGCGCGAAGCTCGTTGACTTCTTCTACTACACCGGGATGATTGGCGGTTCGGACGAGCGGATGAGTAAGATCCAGAATTTGAGAGAGTATATGATCATGACGAGATATTCTAGAGATGAGAGAGAAAATGGTATTACGAACAGGTTCGCCGGTAAGTGCTTCAGGTTCTTCGCCAAGAGGGAAATGTGGTGGATGGAAGGGATCGCCTTCTTCTTATCTCCAATAATTAAGTAGGCTACGAACCCATCCCCAATTCATCCAGAATAGATGATGGCTAATTGGTTGATCTATTCCGGTTACACTTTCTTCAGAGTTCAGGTGAATATCCATATCGGAATAGCAGTCAGAGTTTAAGGAATTTGAACTAGATACGGGATCCATCTTGTATAATTAGGGAGATGATTTTTTTTTTATATGAATTAGATTATAGAATTTAGTTTGGTATTCTTCAATACATAATTTACGTATGCATATATAATACTAAATTCCATAAATCACGGAGAAATTTTCGGAAGATGTCAGGAAAAGTTTACAGTAACAGATACGCTAAGATATGAATTTTGTCTATACACTATTCATGCAATCAATGCAGTAAAACGTTTCTAGACTAGGAATGATAAGCAGTTAATTTCCGACAAAAATGATAAACAAAACTTTTAACATGCAGACACGGTCGAAGTCCAGACTTACTAATGCATCCTAACAACTATCAGTTAGACACACTCATGCAAGACCTGGTTCACAAGGACCAACGCTCTGATACCAACTGTGAAGATCGCTCCAAATCCATATGGACGAATACGTCATTCATCGATTTCATTGCGAGGTATTTGACCTCTATATGATACATTTTGTAAACATTGCATTCTTTTGAAAAGGTACACCATATATGAATATTTAAATCAAAGGTTTTCGACATCTGATGATTTCTACATATAGACAATCACCGTAAATAATAGTTTACAATAGTACTTCCATTGACAATGCAGTCAAAATAAGATACATGGTGATGATTTGGTAAATGCAACGTTTCCTTGATAAATATGCCATGTAAGACTCCATGTACATAGCTTGTCTAACATATAAGCAAACAACAGAAGACTTCTAGGGAACCTGAGAATAAACATGCTAACAAGTGTCAACACAAAGGTTGGTGAGTTCATAGTTTTAATGTTGCGCATAATCTGTATATAAAGGTGGATCACAAGATTTCAGTTGTTTCATCCAGAAACGTTTATCAAAATATTCTACGAAATTGAGCACCCTGGTAACTAAACTTAACGTATATATAATTTATACCCTTTGTATAATCATCTTAATAATACACGCAAACCAACGTGTACGCTTCTCAAATAGCATACGTCCATTAAAAGGCTAGTGCTCTAGCTCGGACGGGGATATCAAGACCTATGGATCCATATACTACTCCTCGCGCACACCAGTTCTTATAACCGGCAGTTACTAGCTACCAAAGCTAAGGGATTTTCGGTTCAAACTCAGTGTAGAATTTAGTATGTACTTGTATCCATTGCGTTTAAAATAAAGTGCATGTATTCTCAGCCCAAAAATATAGATTGCAAAAGCAATTAAAAAGGGAGCAAATGAAACTCACCTTAGCCGCATATAAAGTCGTTCACCAAAATGTGATCGAAACTCGAATTACCAAATAACCGTAGATCTCAACCTAGAGAACATATGTTGGTCAATACATGTCTATCAAGCTAGGTCAGGTCATAGTGTATCACAATCCTAATGCTCGATATTGACATACAAAAGTTATCCAATGTTGTTTCAAAAAGTCAATTTTGACAATAGTTTAACAAAACGAGACGTACCTTATATAAGGATTCATTTACTCGGTTGGTAATATTAGAAAATCCAATTTATCAATCTTGTAAACAAGTTGTTTAAATCTTAATTGCAGATTCAAAAGCAATTTCAATTAACGTCAGTCATAATTCAGTTGATCATATCTTTTAATCCGTTCATCGAAACTATTCGGTGCCTAAATGAAAAGTTACTAATTTTTCGCCAGCTTTCCAAAAACATGTATATCATATACCTTTTACCAGTAATATTTGTATTTAACTCGGGATTCATTATAAACTGTTTAACGACAAAATTTAGCATACAAACATGTATAAATATATATACTCGAGCACTAGACATGTATACACTATTAATATATAAAAAAGATAAAATATGAGTGCTTACGTATCAGTATTGAGATTCAATATTGTAGGAAAGTACGTAGACGTAACGGAAATGATAAACACTAGATTTGATTCAGAAATATACCCCCGAACATTACCCATAACCTCTTTGGCAATAACTCATAATTTTCTTAGCTCTATCCTGCTCGAAAACATATTTTGAAGTGACACGCTCATGACCTCGTCGTAGTATTTTATGTATAATATTAATTAATAATAATACTACTAATAGTATTAAAATTAATTATAATATTAATTAATAATAATAATAATAATAATAATAATAATAATAATAATAATAATAATAATAATAATAACAATATATAAATATATATTACAGAGGGAGATAGATGGATTGGGGTGTGTGTGTGTCTCGAAGCAAAACGAATTCAATTTATAAACTTTTTCTGAAATCTGACCCCATGCGATCGCATGGGTTTTATGCCTATTTTTCATGCGATCGCATGGCCCCAAAATCCAGCTCACATTTTTTTTGTATTTTTGTTTGTCGACATAATTATTAATAATATATATAATATATTTAATTTATATAATTAATTATATATTATATTAAATTCACATGCATAGTTAACTTGTAATTTTTGTTCCGATAAGTCGTACGTTGTTACGCGACTTATGTCCCGGTTTTGGTTTTTCGAGTGTCCCTTCGTACGCTGAGAAAACTTGTAATTTACATTCTAGGACACGTACCTTTATCAAAATATAGCCTTAAATTATCCCTAAATTATACCACCCAAAGTATATCTTAAACTTTCGAGTATTTTGGTCATTTACTTCTATAAATCATTGTCTCGTTATTTATCAATATAATAGTATTTATCAAACGTTTCATAACCAAGTTAATATCTATTCTCAATATTTATAAACACGTTTTAAAATATGTATCGCAAGTTATTCATATAATTAATTCTTATCAGTTAATATTCCTTATTATTGTATGTGTCCAAATTACGTTATTTAAACAAATAATTCACCATTTATTCCGAATACCGTTAAAAATGAATGATTTCTCAAATCAACGTGGACCTCTCAACAGAGACACGTAATAATATCATAATTCTTAAGAGACTCAGTAAATATCTTTTACTAGAATCATTTGGCATAATCTTTTAACTCTGTAGTTAAATATATCAATCAGATAATCAAACCAATAAGTTTAATGCACAATATCATATCCTCAACACTTTATTACATTTTCAAGTTATAGTATATGTATCTATATATAATTGTTCGCGTTTCGTTGAGAACAATCGAAGGTTAATTGAACAGTTCAATATTTTGAGATTTAACTTCATAGACTTTGTTTATCGTGTCGGAAACGTTAATCATACAAGATTAAGTTTAAATTTGGCCAGAATTTTCCAGGTCATCACATCAGTGCTACAAAGAGCGTTTCAAAAGTAATCCAAATCAGTATGTTTAAGTATATGCTCAACCGTGGGCACTCGGTAACTAACTTAACGTTTAATAATATATCACCCCCTGAAAGTACACTTGGCAAGTGCGTATGTTTACGAAGTATTAAACACTCGTTAAATGCTAGCGCGATGAGCCCGAGTGGGGATGTCAAACCCTATGGATCCATATCTAAGATTCGCGTTCACCGGTTCAAAAACCAATGACTAAAAGTTACTGAGCTAAAGGGAATGTTTCTGCCGTTGTATAACCCACACATATATAAGTTTAAGTACTCGTGCCTAGTATGTAAAATGTAAAATGCGCATGTATTCTCAGTTCCCAAAATAGTTAAAGTAAAAAGGGATGCTATAACTCACAATGATAAGTAGCGGTAAAGTATGACCCGGAAAGTAAGCAAGTAATGAAGGTTGTCCAAACGGGTCCTCAACCTAAGTCAAATAGTACAAAGTCAGTAAATCGTCCCAATAGGTTTATAAGTATGCAAATAAGGTCTTAAAGGTCATCATCGTTCATCATCAAACAATAAGTATAAAGTAAGTTTTGTTCAAGGAAAGAGTTTTAAAACAAGGGATGACTTCGGTCAGTCACCACGGCCTCTACACAAACTGAACAGAGGTGAGACCAGTGGCCATGACTCCGTCTAAGAGTCCTTTAAGTGTGATAAAATTTACAGAAGCAAACTCGTCTTATTTTAACCGTGGTGACGGTTTAAGTGCGAGTAGGTCAGAAATTTCTGCACAACGTTAAAAGGACATAGTGATGATCGGAGGGCCATAAATCCTAAACCGTAACTCAGATGAAGACGAGTCTTAAATGAAAATTTATCTACACGAACTGAGCTAACTGAAAATCAAGGTTACAGTAGCCCAGGTGTACTGGTCTCTTACAGAAACAGCAAAACATTAAGCAGAGGACAGGAAACAGAAAAATAGTGGGTTCTGGTGGGTTTGGTGCTTGATGTTCATCATGGTTCTCATCCTTGATGCCTATAGCTTCAAGTGTACAACTCATTGATGTGTTTACATCATCTTTACCAAGGTTTGACCATCATAACTCAAGTGTAAGTCTAAGACAAGTAGCACAACTCATTTAAGTGTTGCAAGTATTTTGATGAACCAAAGTTACATCAAAGTCTTAGGTTTAACACATACATGAAATATAAAAGTAACATTGAACTAAAAACTTGAAAGTAAACTAGCTAATCAAGATCTTAAGTAGTAGAACATAGTTCTTAGTTTGATCTTGAAGATCCAAGACTCAAAAGTCTAGATCAAGCATAAGTATACAAAGTTATTTTTAAAGAAAACTTTCTTACATGTTCTTGAACTTTTAAGTTAACTTTTGGTTCCAAGAGGTATGAGATCAAGACTAACTTGTAGTACTTGACCATTTAACAACAAACATGAATTTAAATGTACAGGAAATGAAGTAATAATCTAACTAAACAAGTAAAAGGTTTATGGTTGTTCATACTTTAAAGATTCAAGCCTAAGTCTTGATCTTTAGAAAGTAAACTTTAAGTTTACTTCATGAACACAAGTATGCTTTCAACACATGAACTTTGATCTTTAAACAAGTATTATGTGTAGATCATAAACTAGAAAGTTTATGTCTTGTATGTCTTGGAAGAACAAGATGATATGAAGAATCAAACTAAAGAGTTTGATTCTTACAACACAACAACAAACTAACAAAGTAAGTGATTAAACAACAACAAGTAATCAAACACAAACAAAGAATGATGATGATGGAGTGTTTTAGGTTCGGTCTTGTTAAATAAAAGAAGAGAAGAAAAGCTTTAAGTCACTTACAAGGAAGAAGAGAAAATGGGAGAAAATTTGAGAGGAATTTCAAGTATTTTGTGTGAGTAAATGGGAAATGAGGTTACAAGTGAATATGTTAATCAAATTTAAAAGAAAAAAAAATCCATTCCCAAGGCCATATGGCCGACGGCCAACAAGGGAAACAAGGGGAGGGTTTAATCCACTAGATTATGCATGTAAAAGTTTTATAAAGTTGGTTATTAGATGGTTGTTCATGGGGAAGATGTCTAACTAGATTCCAAGTGGCTTAAACTAACTAGTTATGTTCTAAATAATACTTACAAGTGTTAGTGGGCTAACTAGTCCACTAAGGAAGTAGGGTGGGCTTGTAAGCCCAAGTATGTATGTAAGTAACAAGTTAAATGAATAAGCCCAAGTCCAAAAATAATAATCCAATAAAAGCCCAAGTAATTAACTAGTAACTTTAGTTTATTAAAATGATTAATAAAACTTAATCATGAATGTAAATAATATCTGAAAATATTATTCGTATAATGTACGTGTGTCACAAAGACGTTTCGGGCATTCAAAAGTTAATCGCGGTAACAAGTAAATGTAATAACATACATTCGTTTAATCACAAGTATTAATAATAACCATTATTAATTAAAGATGGAAAAGTCAGGGTCGTTACATTACCCACCTGTTAAAGAAAATTTCGTCCCAAAATTTTAAGGAGTGACCAATCAATGGTACCGTATTCGAATAAGAAGGGCGTATCAGAGTTCCGTGAGACCCGTGGGCTTAGAAGTGAGTTATTTACCTTGAAAGGTACTTCGGCGTATGAAAGTGAGAATAGGTATATGCCGTTAATTAAGTCTCTTGTCCGAAGAGATCAACAAATTGATTTCGTTTCTTATTGACATGAGTATGTCATCTGAATGTATATCCACAAAAGGAAAGATGGTGTGTTTAGCCTTACAGGCATCTTCAGTGAGCTGGATGCGTGAAATTCATCATGAATGTTTCTAAACTCATTTAAAACATTGAGCGTTTATGTCGTAATAATAATCTGACAGGTAGGATGGAAAACATGGTGATCACAACCATGTGTTTTGAAGTCTGGATAGTGTTAGCCACGGATTGTACTAATCCCTTGATTTTGAAAGGAGGCCAGAGGCATAAAGAACTTGATATTTACGAATGTTTCATTTGAATAAGTGAATCGAAATTTTAGCTGAAAGTGACCAATCGGACTTGCAAGCCATAATTATTCATAGTGTCTTCAGGACGGTCTGAATGAGTAATGAAAGACATCACCTAATTTACCATACCGCAGGTGAACTTACCCTTAGATGAAATGAAAGCACAGTTCTGTAATGTAACTTCAACCTTTCAGTTACATGTTGAAGTTAGGGTTATCATTAACTAGAGCAACATACAGTTACAACCACTGAAGGAAGAAATATATAGAGTATCCACCTGAGTGTTATAGATGTTTTAAGCTGTCCCTTCCCAAGGGATAACAAGATTCATAGGTTCTCAGAGTATCTTATATTACATTTCCGAAAGAAAGCAACACGAAAAGTGTGGTCTTTGAACGAGAGTGAACTCTTGGTCCTAGAGAATGGTTTACTCCGAGTGAAAAGAATCTCCAAAATAACTCTTGTATCTCAACATACTGGTTCATAGAGATGATGTTTACGAGGGTGGTGCATTTAGCCGTGAAATTTTGAGAGTAGAAACTCACTTAGTGCCTTTCCTACAATATGGTGACCACTGAGTGTACCTCAGAAAACTGATTTATTGGCTCGCATTTTTATCATGTCTAACTTTAAAAGAACCTTTTATGGGTGCAAAGATTTTCTAACAAATTTTATAAAACTGCCAACCAAAGTGGCTCAAGAGTTTTTAACGAAGATCTTAACAGTAAGTTTCATCTCTAACAGAGGGTGAGAAAAAGTGTGATACATACATGGTGTAGTCTAATATGAAAACCTTTAATAAAATCAACTAAGGGAGTTTTGAAAAACAAAACCTTTAATCATTTGTTGTGACAATGTAAACTGAACGAAGTTCCTAGTAATTTAGAAGTAGGTACAACGTGTACCATTTTTGCACAAAACTATTTGACTTAAGTTGAATAATTTGGTAAAGGAGCGGTCTTTAAGTAAATTGAAGGTATAACTTAGTATCAAAATAAGTAAGTATAAATCTATACATACAAGATGTTATAAATCGTATAAGTGATAGAAAAGTTTTTAGTACTTTCATTGTCTGTAAATCTTGTGAGGACTGCGCAAATAAACAACGTGTAATAAATTTTTTTTTTTTGATAAATATAGTTTTTCGTATTTCAAAGGTTACGAGTTGAAAATGATTGAGTGAAAAATCTTAGAATCCTTGGGTGACCATTTACTAGGTAGTGAAAACTAATGACATAAATGCAGTTTTGGTAATTATCAGGACACAAGTCTTTGGGCCAAAAATATTTACGTGCGAAGCCGTTGCTAAAAGTGGGGTACGAAGGATAAAGCACGAGGATGAGAAGTTAATGGCTTCTTGAATTTGCAAAATGCCAAACAGGTTATGACTAGTATTAAAGCCGGAATAATGATGGTATTAATACCACTAAATGAGGATCCCTTGGAATGAGTCAGGACTTAGAGCCATGTAAGAAGGAGCATTGTTCCAACAGGTGTGGTGAAATAAATCCATGGGGTAACGCAATAGTTTTGAATGGTTTGAGTGTTAGCGGATGCCCGAAGGCCTTGCATGACGTGGTGGTCAGTGCCTTTATCACATACACACGAACCTCTCGATTTTGACGGTCATAAAGCCTTTATGATGACTTGGATACGAATAACACGAAAAGTTTTATATAATAAGCAACGAAAGTTTTATAGAAATTGTTTATGGTGACAATGTAAGAGAAGAAACAAAGTTCTTAGTAAATTAGAGTTATGTACAACACGTACCGTCAAAGTAAAATATATCTTGAACAAAAGGTTTGATTTGTAAGAGTGAAAGTAAAATTCTACATGTATTTGTCAAAAATAAGGAATCGTTTACTTTATTTTATATAACGTATAGAATTTAAAAAAAAAAATTTGCGCGACTGACGAACAAAATAAATTTATTTTTATAAAGCTTTGAGAGGATTGCATAGTAAAATAATGTGTGTAAAATTTTGGCAAACAAAATTTTTATATTGCGGAGTTTACAAGTTGGAAAAGACTGATGAGAATCGAGTAAAAGACTTTTGAAAATTTCGAGTGATATTTGAGGTAGTAAAAACCATTGAATTTATATGTGATTGATGACTATTAGTAAGGCATAAGTCCTTTGACCAAAAACGCTTAAGTGTGAAGTTGTTGCTAATAGTGAGATACGAATGGAAGAGTATGAGGATGAGAATGAACCACTCATTGATTTTTGGAAAATTTCGAACTGTTATGACTAATATCGAAGTAAAAAGGATGGTGGTGTGGTTATCATCGAATGAGAAATTCCTCGTAACAAGTTAGGATTTAGAGTTGCGTAAGAATGAGTATCAAATGAGATTCTTGAGTAACCTTCAATATAGAATTTGAATTGCTGAAGTGACGGGATACAATTTCCTTTAGGTATCGTTGTGCAAGTTTGTCCATTGTATCGGTTTCTTTCATGGCTAGAAAGTGAGCAGTTTTGGTGAGATGGTCTATAATAACCCAGATGATGTCCTAACCGCATACCGTCTCTGGTAGTTAATGATGAATTTCTTCCCATTTCCATTTTGGGATTTCGGGTTGTTGTCATGTAACTAATAAGGTCCAGTTTTCTGGCTACATCCCTCCCCATAATAGTTTCATCATTCTTGCGAGGTATACAAATAAATTTTTCCCCTTATAAATAAATTCCGCTTTCATCCTTGAAAGTCAGTTCGTTCTAACTATTTCATCAAAGCTTCCTAGCTCGATGAGTATTAGGTTAATCTTAAAGTTCATCCCAAATCAAATCTTACTGTACTACTGTGAAAAATTCTATCAATCTTCTCAAATAACATATGTCTGTACGTAGGTAACTAATCCTTTTCAACTACTACATTAAAACTCCCAAGTTTGGTTAATATGAGGTCATCTCCAAATGACCCACCTGTTAATCTTAAAGTACTACCTTAAATTATTCCTCTATCTTCCTCAGTTTACCATTTGCTTGTGTTCTATAGAATACTTAATTCCCATTGTTGTTGATGGTTTATTATTCATGATAATGCGAAGGTTCTTAGATGTAAGGTTTCTATCATTCTAGTATTAAACAACTCTGAAACAATAAAACGTTGTGCCGAAACATACCCTAACAAGAATCAGGATCCATGCAAGTTTCCATAATGATTTCTTTACCGCAGGTAAGTTTAAAGTTTTTCCTATTTGAGAATTTTCTCCTTAAATGCCCAGGGTGTCGATATTTATTACAAATTTTCGGGTTATCAGTTCTGCAATCAAGCCCTTCTTGTATTGTATCTGGGCTACGTGGTTATTAGTTCCCTACTTTTAACAGACTATAATACGTATACTCAAATGATCCCTGCCAAAATTTTCCCTGGATCACCCCATATTCCTCATGTAGTAACATTGGAACTTCTGCGTGATTTACTTCAATATAATCACGCTGGCCTGGCGTCATTATATTATACTAAATCGTATGTTCATTCCAATATCAATTCATATGGTCAATGTAACGTGATCACTTCCAATTATACACAATTTCATCTAACGGTGCGTTATCTATGCCATCTCAAAACGGAATCGACATAACTAATCTCATTTTTTCTCGATGTGGGTGCGTAGGTTCCGTAGATCATGTATTAATGCCTAAGTGTCCCGAAGTTTCTTCAAAGGTTCGGATTCAGGTAACGTTGTTAGGTTCCTTCTAGATATTCATTCCGAGTCTCGCGTCGGGTAGTACGTGTAGCAAGTAGTGATACGATATGTCTCGAGGCTACTCGCAAGTCTTTGGGTATGGCTGAGTATTAGTAGAAGACACTACGACCATGTTAAAGGGAATGCCTCCCCGACTTCTCCAATGTTTAGGAGTGTTAGGGACCTAAGTCCAGATGTATCGTTAGAACGTCGAGCAGTGGTGAAGAATGAAAGAGTTAAGTGACGGTCATGAAAGCATACAGGATATGTGTCAACTGAACAATCTTCTAGATTGCGTGAAGTAATGTTTTGATCTCTGGAATGGTGGAGCAGTAGTAACAGGTGGATTACACTACTAGTTCTTAGGGTTAGACGAGCAGGAAAAGTAGTTCAGGTAACCATCTGAACTGGGAAGGATAAGTTCTCCACGTCGGTATAGCGATTAATAGACATGTAGCAAGCGTGTAATCAGGCATAACAACTACAGCAGCCTAGATCGTTTACAACAGCACGTAGCATGGCAATAGTAACAGTATCATACCGAAGTAACATGCTAAAAGCAGATAGCAGCATGCAGTGGCGAGAGTAAACAAAAGCATACAGCGAGTTTACATAGTAGTAAAAGGAAATGGTAGCATGCAGTAAGTTCATACAGCAGTAGAAGTAAGCAGTGGCATGCAGTAGTATAACAGTAGCATGCAACAGGTTTCGCAGAAACAAGTAAAATAGCAAGTTGTAGATTAGTCCTATTAGTGAATCCTACTCGGGTCGGTCTTAGACTCACTAATGCATCCTAATTCCCTACAACCAATGCTATGATACCAAATGTGACGCCCCGTACTAAATCATCATGTACGGACCATCAACAACAGGATCATTACAAGGTCAAACACTATATGTGTTTTCAAAACAAGTTTGCATTCATATCAAAAGGTGATGTCATAACTAACGTCAATTATTTTACATCAAAAGTATGCTTCAATGAACAGAAGCAAAGGTAATAGTACGTGACCCTTAGGTCATTCCAATTCATAGTTCAAAAGTAATTAAGTTTGAATGCAAGATAAAGTAATTCATGCGGAGATAACTCTAGAGCAGCGGGTGTCTACAGCAAGACTAGTACACAGCGGAAGCAAGCAAACCTTAAGCACCTGAGAAAAACATGCTTAAAAACATCAACACGAATGTTGGTGAGCTATAGTTTAAGTATAACAGTAATGTAAGGTAGGCCACGGGATTTCAGTGCTACAAAGAGCATTTCAAAAGTAATCCAAATCAGTATGTTTAAGTATATGCTCAACCGTGGGCACTCGGTAACTAACTTAACGTTTAATAATATATCACCCCCTGAAAGTACACTTGGCAAGTGCGTATGTTTACGAAGTATTAAACACTCGTTAAATGCTAGCGCGACTAGCCCGAGTGGGGATGTCAAACCCTATGGATCCATATCTAAGATTCGCGTTCACCGGTTCAAAAACCAATGACTAAACGTTACCGAGCTAAAGGGAATGTTTCTGCCATTGTATAACCCACACATATATAAGTTTAAGTACTCGTGCCTAGTATGTAAAATGTAAAATGCGCATGTATTCTCAGTTCCCAAAATAGTTAAAGTAAAAAGGGATGCTATAACTCACAATGATAAGTAGCGGTAAAGTATGACCCGGAAAGTAAGCAAGTAATGAAGGTTGTCCAAACGGGTCCTCAACCTAAGTCAAATAGTACTAAGTCAGTAAATCGTCCCAATAGGTTTATAAGTATGTAAATAAGGTCTTAAAGGTCATCATCATTCATCATCAAACAAAAAGTATAAAGTAAGTTTTGTTCAAGGAAAGAGTTTTAAAACAAGGGATGATTTCGGTCAGTCACCACGGCCTCTACACAAACTGAACAGAGGTGAGACCAGTGGCCATGGCTCCGTCTAAGAGTCCTTTAAGTGTGGTAAACTTTACAGAAGCAAACCCATCATCTTTTAACCGTGGTGATGGTTTAAGTGCGAGTAGGTCAGAAATTTCTGCACAACATTAAAAGGACATAGTGACGATCGGAGGGCCATAAATCCTAAACCGTAACTCGGATGAAGACGAGTCTTAAATGAAAAGTTATATACACGAACTGAGCTAACTGAAAATCAAGGTTATAGTAGCCCAGGTGTACTGGTCTGTTACAGAAACAGGAAAACATTAAGCAGAGGACAGGAAACAGAAAAATAGTGGGTTCTGGTGGGTTTGGTGCTTGATGTTCATCATGGTTCTCATCCTTGATGCCTATAGCTTCAAGTGTACAACTCATTGATGTGTTTACATCATATTTACCAAGGTTTGACCATCATAACCCAAGTGTAAGTCTAAGACAAGTAGCACAACTCATTTAAGTGTTGCAAGTATTTTGATGAACCAAAGTTAAATCAAAGTCTTAGGTTTAACACATACATGAAATATAAAAGTAACATTGAACTAAAAACTTGAAAGTAAACTAGCTAATCAAGATCTTAAGTAGTAGAATATAGTTCTTAGTTTGATCTTGAAGATCCAAGACTCACAAGTCTAGATCAAGCATAAGTATACAAAGTTATTTTTAAAGAAAACTTTCTTACATGTTCTTGAAATTTTAAGTTAACTTTTAGTTCCAAGAGGTATGAGATCAAGACTAACTTGTAGTACTTGATCATTTAACAACAAACATGAATTTAAATGTACAAGAAATTAAGTAATAAGCTAACTAAACAAGTAAAAGGTTTATGGTTGTTCATACTTTAAAGATTCAAGCCTAAGTCTTGATCTTTAGAAAGTAAACTTTAAGTTTACTTCATGAACACAAGTATGCTTTCAACACATGAACTTTGATCTTTAAACAAGTATTATGTGTAGATCATAAACTAGAAATTTTATATCTTATATGTCTTTTAAGAACAAGATGATATGAAGAATCAAACTAAAGAGTTTGATTCTTACAACACAACAACAAAATAACAAAGTAAGTGATTAAACAACAACAAGTAATCAAACACAAACAAAGAATGATGATGATGGAGTGTTTTAGGTTTGGTCTTGTTAAAGAAAAGAAGAGAAGAAAAGCTTTAAGTTACTTACAAGGAAGAAGAGAAAATGGGAGAAAAGTTGAGAGGAATTTCAAGTATTTTGTGTGTGTAAATGGGAAATGAGGTTACAAGTGAATACGTTAATCAAATTTGAAAGAAAAAAAATCCATTCCCAAGGCCATATGGCCGACGGCCAACAAGGGAAACAAGGGGAGGGTTTAATCCACTAGATTATGCATGTAAAAGTTTTATAAAGTTGGTTATTAGATGGTTGTTCATGGAGAAGATGTCTAACTAGATTCCAAGTGGCTTAAACTAACTAGTTATGTTCTAAATAATACTTACAAGTGTTAGTGGGCTAACTAGTCCACTAAGGAAGTAGGGTGGGCTTATAAGCCCAAGTATGTATGTAAGTAACAAGTTAAATGAATAAGCCCAAGTCCAAAAATAATAATCCAATAAAAGCCCAAGTAATTAACTAGTAACTTTAGTTAATTACAATGATTAATAAAACTTAATCATGAATGTAAATAATATCTGAAAATATTATTCGTATAATGTACGTGTGTCACAAAGACGTTTCGGGCATTCAAAAGTTAATCGCGGTAACAAGTAAATGTAATAACATACATTCGTTTAATCACAAGTATTAATAATAACCATTATTAATTAAAGATGGAAAAGTCAGGGTCGTTACACAAAATTCCCATCGGTGTTCATAACAACCGTTAGTGCACAACACATATATCACCAACCCTTGGACAACACATATCCGTTCATAAGATCATTAGTGTACAACACATATAACACCAATTTGGACAACACATATCCATTTAATAAACCGTTAGCATACAACACATATATTGCTAAATTAGACAACACATATCCGTTCATAAATCGTTAGTGTACAACACATATATCACTAACTAGGACAACACATATCCTTACGTACAAATAAGCACATCATATACGTACAAGTATACTTATTCCACTCACCTTGTCACAAGGATGATGATTATGCACGTCCGAGCTTCAATGCAATGTACCTAAATCATTAAGTGCACATTCAATTTCACAACTGGTGGGACTAACCACAATACTCCCACTTGAGCATTTAATGACCCAATTTGCATTAAATGACTCAACTACTCACAATCGCCCATAAATGGCCAAGACTCGACTTTAATCACTAAGACTAGTAAATTAAAGTCTATTAATCTTCAGTTAACACAAAACTTAGGGCAATCCATACCCATTTCATCTAATTAGGTCAACTAGTACATTTTGACCCATTTTATATTACTTAGACTCACAATCAAGTCAAACTTACCCATTTACACTTCTTTCATAAATCTTAAAGTGCATTAGTGACTAACAACACCAATTGACACTTACAACCTCGAATCACAAGGCCAAAACCCTAAATAGTGGCTATTAGGGTTTCCTTACAACAACATAACCCAAACTCACCCATTTTACCCTCAAATGGGTTATACAAATCTCTAGTAACCCAAACCCTAGCCATTAACCAATTAAAACTTAAAACATAAAGTTAGAACTTACCATGACTATCTTCTTGTAGCTAGTAACAAGGAGAACAACTTTAAATCTCGCTCCTAGGTTTGATTCACAAATCTCCAACTCCAAATCTCAAGATTAAACTAAGTGGGTTTTGTGTTTTGGGAGAGAAATTGGAAAGAAAATAGAAAAGGAAATGAAATAAATGAACTAGTGGTGGAGGTTTAATGCTCCCATCAGATCCACATGTTAAATTACCAATTTGCCCCTTAAATTTATTTAATTTGAGCTAAAATCGGAGTCAGAACTGCTGAGGTGCCGCGGCGCGGCCCATTTGTCGCGGCGCAACCTAGCGAAGGAAAAATGACCTCTTTTAACTTGACTTCTGATCTGGAATTAATTTATATGCCGCGGCGCGGACCCAATTGTCGCGGCGCGGCCTAAGGCTGTAACTGGACAGTTCGACCGATTTTAAACAATTTTCGATTTTATTTGATTTGTACATTCCAAACCCGATTCCTATATTCACCTAGCCTTCAACAATAGTCTCACAAGACTTAACGCTAACCAAACCCATGATTAAACTTATACGTGCACACATTATCAAGTATACATATATGTATATGTATATATATATATATATATATATATATATATATATATATATATATATATATATATATATATATATATATATATATCTACGCATATATTCATACATTTGTGCATAAGCTAACGAGTTATAAACGTACAAATGATTAAGTGAGCACCTTTCGATACGTACGGGAAAACGGGATGTTACAACTCTCCCCCACTTGAATTGAAGCTCGTCCTCGAGATCCAAGCCGCATGATAAGCTGGAAGATAAACCAATACGAACTCTTCGGGCTCCCAAGTAAATTCGGAACCTTTACTTCGACGCCATTGGACTTTAAAGGTCCTTACCTCTTTATGTCTCAACCTCTTGACCTTCTCATCGAGTATAGCGATCGGCTCCTCAATATACTCTAACTTATTGTTTAGCTCAATCTCGTCTAAAGGCACCCAAGATGAATCATCCGCAAGACACTTACGGAGATGGGAACTATGAAATGTATTATGGATCCCCGCAAGCTCTTCGGGTAATTCCAAACGATACGCGACTTCACCAACACGAGCTAAAACCTTAAATGGTCTAATAAACTGAGGAGCTAACTTTTCTCGTTTTCGAAATCGAATAATACCCTTCCATGGCGAAACCTTAAGCATCACCATGTCACCTTCTTGAAATTAGATCGTTCGTCTACGCTTGTCGATATACGAATTTTGCCTATCTTGAGCCTTTTTCAAATGCTCTCGAATAATATCAATTTTGCTATTCGTCTCTAAGACCAAATCGGTACTCCCGATTTCCTTTTGTCCCACTTCACCCCAACAAATCGGGGTTCGACACCTACGCCCATAAAGCATCTCATATGGCGGCATCCCGATATTAGTATGATAACTATTATTGTACAAGAATTCCACCAAAGGCAAATGCTCATCCCAACTACCCCCGAAATCAATAATGCACGCTCGTAACATATCTTCCAAAGTTTGATTCGTACGTTCGGTTTGACCGTCCGTTTGAGGATGATACGCCGTGCTCAACTTCAATTGCGTACCCATATCTTCATGAAACTTTTCCCAAAACCGAGATGTAAAACGAGTATCTCGATCTGAAATAATAGATATAGGAACACCGTGTCGAGAGATGACTTCCTTGATAAACTACTTAGCCAAGGTCTCCAACGATATCGCTTCCCGAATGGGAAGAAACAAAGCACTTTTCGTCAATCGATCAACTATAACGCAAATCGAATCAAATTGGGTTCTCGCCGTTTTAGGTAACTTTGTGATGAAATCCATGGTAATGTACTCCCATTTCCATTTCGGGATTTCTAACGGTTGTAACTTACCATACGGCTTTTGGTGCTCGGCCTTAACTTGCAAACATGTAACACATTGTTCAACATATTTTACAACATCACGTTTCATGCCCGGCCACCAATAATCCTTTCGCAAATCATGATACATTTTCGTTGCGCCCGGATGAATGGAATACTTTGACTTATGTACTTCATCAAGTAGCACCCGTCGGTAATCACCCATCTTAGGCACCCACACTCTTCCTTGAAAAGACAACAAACCACGCGAGCCCATAGTAATGAACTCCGATTGTCCCACAATTCACTCCACATGCTAGTTGTGAACATAAGCCTCTATTTGAATCACACAAAGTTTTTCCAGAAAATCGTTAGTAATAATCATACGTAACAATCCCAATCGTATCGCCGGGTGATGACTCTTTCGACTTAACGCATCCGCGACCACATTCGCCTTGCTCGGATGATAAAGTATTTACAATCATAATCTTACACCACGTCCATCCACCTACGTTGACGATAATTCAAATCTCGTTGATTAAAGAGATGTTTCAAACTCTTATGATCCGAATATATCGTACTCTTGACACCATACAAGTAGTGGCGCCAAATTTTCAACACATGCACCACCGTCGCCAACTCAAGATCAGGAGTCAGATATCTCGTTTCGTGTTCCTTTAATTGTCGAGAGGCGTAAGAAATGAGTTTACCTCTTTGCATTAGAACACACCCGAACCCATTCAATGACGCATCACAATAAACCGTCATATCTTCCACCCCTTCCGGCAAAACTAACACCGGAGCTTGACACAACTTCTTTTTTAATAATTGAAAAGAATTTTCTTGCTCGTTCTCCCAATTAAACCTCGCGTTCTTCCTTGTCAATTTTGTCAACGAAGAAGCGATCTTAGAAAAGTCTTGGATAAACCGACGATAATAACCGGCCAATCCGAGAAAACTTCGGACTTCCGTAGGCGTAGTCGGTTATCTCCAACTCTTCACCATCTCAATCTTCCCCGGATCTACTTGAATACCGTCCTTGTTCACAATGTGGCCAAGGAATTGAACCTCCCTTAGCCAAAATTCACATTTGGAGAACTTGGTATACAACTTCTCCTTTCTTAACGTCTTCAATACTTCACGCAAATGACTTTCATGTTCGTTCATACTTTTCGAGTAGACTAGTATCTCATCAATGAACACAATCACCGACTTGTCCAACATAGGTTGGCATACTCGGTTCATAAGGTCCATGAATGCCGCCGGTGCATTCGTAAGACCAAAAGGCATAACTACAAACTCAAAATGCCCATAACGCGTTCGAAAAGCTGTTTTCTCTATGTCTTCCTCACGGACCCGCACTTGATGATAGCTGGACCGTAAGTCAACTCCCGATAATCGATGTACATCCGCATACTTCCATCTTTCTTTTTCACAAACAAGACCGGAGCACCCCATGGCGAGGAGCTCGGTCGAATGAAACCCTTTTCAAGCAACTCTTGGGTTTGATTTAACAACTCTTGTATTTCCGTCGGTGCTAAACGATAAGGAGTTTTAGCAATGGGGGTAGCCCCCAGAACCAACTCAATGCGAAATTATACTTGTCTTTCCGCCGGAACACCCGGTAACTCATCCGGAAAAACGTCTTCGAGTTCACTAACCACCGAAATTTCATGAATGGGTGGTGGCTCATCACGAGTATCTACAACATGGGCAAGATAAGCCATGCCACCACTAACAAGAAAACGATGTGCCCGTGCAAAAGAACATATCGACACAAGTCTTCTTTGTTTATCGTCGTGAATAATTAACTCTCCCTCACTTGGGGCCTTTACACGAATAAATTTTTCGTGACATGAAATATCGGCTCTATTATGATCGAGCCAATCCATACCCACAACGATATCAAAATCGACCAAAGTCATAGGAATGAGATCAATTTTAATGTTTTTGGCACCAAACACAACATCACAATTTTTACATACGTCAACCACTAGCACCGTCTTGCCGTCCGCTATTTCGACTTCTACCAGACGACTTAACTTAGCCAATAGCTTATTAAGTTTAGGTACAAATCGAGGTGACACAAAAGACAAATTTGCACCACTATCAAATAGAATTCTTGCCGGATTAGAGTTAACCATGAAAGTACCTGAGACAACTTCGTTCGATTGTTTGGCTTCATCATTGGTCATCAAATAATTTTGACCTCTAGCCGTACCTGCCGCCTTTTCTAACCGCTTAACATTATCATTGCGCAACTCGGGACACTCGGGCCTCTTGTGCCCTTCTTTACCACAATTGAAACAAGTAAATTTGGGTGTGGAAGGTGAGTTGGGGCAATCACGAGAGATGTGACCTTTTTGCCCACAAGTATAGCAAGTGGGTACATGACCACCGGAGCCACCTTTCTTCACACTATTAACACTTTCGGAGCCCTTCTTGTTCTTTTTGTTGGAAAAGCTCGATTGATTCAAATTCTCAAACTTCCTCTTACCAAAAGTAAAACTACTCTTTCTCAACACAAGCGCTTCAAAACCCTTCGCCATATTGAACAATTCATCAAAGCTCTTCACTACATTCACACTAATTTTCTCTTGATAATTATCATTCAAGATCCTATAAAAATCTTTCTTCAACATTTTATCATTCCCGACATACTCCGGGTAAAATTGGGTCTTGGACAAAAACACGGATTTGAGAGTGTTCAAATCCATCGACCCTTGCCTCAAGGAACGTAACTCGTCCTTAAGCCTAGTTAGATCGGCCGAAGTTCGGTACTCATCGAAAAACTCTACCTTGAATTCATCCCAAGTAAAATCCATGCATTGTTCTTCACCATAAACTTGGATTTTCGAATCCCACCATAGCTAAGCGTCACCCCTTAACATGCTACAACCATACCTTGTCTTCTTATCAAGAGGACATTCACAAGTACGGAAAGCCCCCTCCATATCGGAGATCCATCGGGCACTCTTGAGAGGGTCTCGTTCACCTTCAAATGTGGGAGGTTGAGAATCCTTAAAATTCTTATAAAAGATGTCCCATCTCCCCACATTATCCTCTTGATGAACGGCCTTCACTTGCTCCTTGACTACATTGACTAATTGCTCGTCAATCGTATCTAGAAACATTTTCTTAACATCCTCGAGGAACTCCGCCTTTTGACGTTTAAAGATGGCCTCAACTTTGGCCGTGAACTCAACGTCCTCACTCGTACCCCCATTTTCGGTGTCGTATCCGTTTCTCATCTTCATTCTATAAAACGAAAAAGATTAAAAAACGAACGAACAAAAGGACATAACACGTATGCATATACGTATACCCCACACTACTCCATCTTACTCAACAATCGTTGTACATAACTTGTTTGACACGATTTGCACCCGTAACAATGGTAGCTAATCATTATTACGCGAACACGTCGCATTAACTCGCTAGTACAACGTCCATCTCGCTTGATGATTGCTAAACACGACACAATTCAATTAGCACGAGGTTAGTTCACATAAACCAAAGTACTAACAATTCCCGATTTTACCCAAAGTCCTACAAGTCCCGCATAAAAGCGCATACACAATAAAGTCTAAGTCTAGGCACCTATCTCAAGTTGCCTAATTCCCTTAGACCATGCTCTGATACCACTTGAAACCACCTAACCCGTATTCCATACGATAAATTTTTTTTGTAATGATACACATTTATGCGCCAATAAAATGTGTAAACCAATCCACAAGTTCCATTTAAACGTTCAATAATTTAAATGTTTACAAAAGGCACGAAGGCCATTAATTAAGTTCAATACAAGTTTGACCCACTACAACGATAGTTTATAATTCAAACGACCCTTTGAGCATGGTTTGGGACTAAACTACCCAAAACGTTAGGCCAACTTTCAAACTTCAACAAAACATCATCAAAGGCCACCTAGTGTGAAATGTCCCGTTCTTATTGATTAAAAACGTTCCATATTAATTGATTTCGTTGCGAGGTTTTGACCTCTATATGAGACGTTTTTCAAAGACTGCATTCATTTTTAAAACAAACCATAACCTTTATTTCATAAATAAAGGTTTAAAAAGCTTTACGCAGATTATCAAATAATGATAATCTAAAATATCCTGTTTACACACGACCATTACATAATGGTTTACAATACAAATATGTTACATCGAAATCAGTTTCTTGAATGCAGTTTTTACACAATATCATACAAACATGGACTCCAAATCTTGTCCTTATTTTAGTATGCAACAGCGGAAGCTCTTAGTATTCACCTAAGAATAAACATGCTTTAAACGTCAACAAAAATGTTGGTGAGTTATAGGTTTAACCTATATATATAAAATCGTAACAATAGACCACAAGATTTCATATTTCAATACACATCTCATACATAGAGATAAAAATCATTCATATGGTGAACACCTGGTAACCGACATTAACAAGATAGATATATAAGAATATCCCCATCATTCCGGGACACCCTTCGGATATGATATAAATTTCGAAGTACTAAAGCATCCGGTACTTTGGATGGGGTTTGTTAGGCCCAATAGATCTATCTTTAGGATTCGCATCAATTAGGGTGTCTGTTCCCTAATTCTTAGATTACCAGACTTAATAAAAAGGGGCATATTCGATTTCGATAATTCAACCATTGAATGTAGTTTCACGTACTTGTGTCTATTTTGTAAATCATTTATAAAACCTGCATGTATTCTCATCCCAAAAATATTAGATTTTAAAAGTGAAACTATAACTCACTTTCACAGATTTTTACTTCGTCGGGAAGTAAGACTTGGCCACTGGTTGATTCACGAACCTATAACAATATATACATATATATCAAAGTATGTTCAAAATATATTTACAACACTTTTAATATATTTTGATGTTTTAAGTTTATTAAGTCAGCTGTCCTCGTTAGTAACCTACAACTAGTTGTCCACAGTTAGATGTACAGAAATAAATCGATAAATATTATCTTGAATCAATCCACGACCCAGTGTATATGTATCTCAGTATTGATCATAACTCAAACTATATATATTTTGGAATCAACCTCAACCCTGTATAGCTAACTCCAACATTCACATATAGAGTGTCTATGGTTGTTCCGAAATATATATAGATGTGTCGACATGATAGGTCGAAACATTGTATACGTGTCTATGGTATCTCAAGATTACATAATATACAATACAAGTTGATTAAGTTATGGTTGGAATAGATTTGTTACCAATTTTCACGTAGCTAAAATGAGAAAAATTATCCAATCTTGTTTTACCCATAACTTCTTCATTTTAAATCCATTTTGAGTGAATCAAATTTCTATGGTTTCATATTGAACTCTATTTTATGAATCTAAACAGAAAAAGTATAGGTTTATAGTTGGAAATATAAGTTACAAGTCATTTTTGTAAAGGTAGTCATTTCAGTCGAAAGAACGACGTCTAGATGACCATTTTAGGAAACATATTTCCACTTTGAGTTTAACCATAATTTTTGGATATAGTTTCATGTTCATAATAAAAATCATTTTCTCTGAATAACAACTTTTAAATCAAAGTTTATCATAGTTTTTAATTAACTAACCCAAAACAGCCCGCGGTGTTACTACGACGGCGTAAATCCGGGTTTACGGTGTTTTTCGTGTTTTCAGGTTTTAAATCATTAAGTTAGCATATCATATAGATATATAACATGTGTTTAGTTGATTTTAAAAGTCAAGTTAGAAGGATTAACTTTTATTTGCGAACAAGTTTAGAATTAACTAAACTATGTTCTAGTGATTACAAGTTTAAACCTTCGAATAAGATAGCTTTATATGTATGAATTGAATGACGTTATGAACATAATTACTACCTCAAGTTCCTTGGATAAACCTACTGGAAATGAAAAAAATAGATCTAGCTTTAAAGGATCCTTGGATGGCTTGAAAGTTCTTGAAGCAGAATCATGACACGAAAACAATTTCAAGTAAGATTTCCACTCGAAATAAGATTGTTATAGTTATAGAAATTGAATTAAAGTTTAAATATGATTATTACCTTGTATTAGAAAGATAATCTACTGTAAGTAACAAAGGTTTCTTGATCTTGGAAGATTACTTGGAATGGATTTAGAAAACTTGGAAGTAAACTTGCAATCTTGGAAGTATTCTTGATTTTATGAAACTAGAACTTTTGGAATTTATGAAGAACACTAAGAACTTGAAGATAGAACTTGAGAGAGATCAATTAGATGAAGAGAATTGAAGAATGAAAGTGTTTGTAGTTGTTTTTGGTCGTTGGTGTATGGATTAGATATAAAGGATATGTAATTTTGTTTTCATGTAAATAAGTCATGAATGATTACTCATATTTTTGTAATTTTATGAGATATTTCATGCTAGTTGCCAAATGATGGTTCCCACATGTGTTAGGTGACTCACATGGGCTGCTAAAAGCTGATCATTGGAGTGTATATACCAATAGTACATACATCTAAAAGATGTGTATTGTACGAGTACGAATACGGGTGCATACGAGTAGAATTGTTGATGAAACTGAACGAGGATGTAATTGTAAGCATTTTTGTTAAGTAGAAGTATTTTGATAAGTGTCTTGAAGTCTTTCAAAAGTGTATGAATACATATTAAAACACTACATGTATATACATTTTAACTGAGTCGTTAAGTCATCGTTAGTCGTTACATGTAAATGTTGTTTTGAAACCTTTAGGTTAACGATCTTGTTGAATGTTGTTAACCCATTGTTTATTATAACAAATGAGATGTTAAATTATTATATTATCATGATATTATGATATATAATATATCTTAGTATGATGTATATACAGTTAAATGTCGTTACAACGATAATCGTTACATATATGTCTCGTTTTGAAATCATTAAGTTAGTAGTCTTATTTTTACATATGTATTTCATTGTTAATACACTTAATAATATATTTACTTAACCCCAAGGGGTTGGCTTGGTGGTAGGATGCTTGGAAAGTTCCAAAGGGACCCAAGTTCAATCCTCACTTGCTACACTTTGGGGGGCTTGCCTTTCAAAAAAAAAAAAAAAAAAAAAAAAAAAATAATATATTTACTTATCATTTAAAATAATTAACCAAGTGTATCAATATCTTAATATGATTCATATGTACCTAGTAAGACGTTGTTATAACGATAATCGTTATATATATCGTTTTCGAGTTTCTTAAATTAATAGTCTCATTTTTATGTATATAACTCATTGTTAAAATACCTAATGAGATACATACTTATAATAAAATCATGTTAACTATATATATAACCATATATATGTCATCGTATAGTTTTTACAACTTTTAACGTTCGTGAATCACCGGTCAACTTGGGTGGTCAATTGTCTATATGAAACCTATTTCAATTAATCAAGTCTTAACAAGTTTGATTACTTAACATGTTGGAAACACTTAATCATGTAAATAACAATTTCATTTAATATATATATAAACATGGAAAAGTTCGGGTCACTACAGTACCTACCCGTTAAATAAATTTCATCCCGAAATTTTAAGCAGTTGGAGGTGTTGACGTATCTTCTGGAAATAAATGCGGGTATTTCTTCTTCATCTGATCTTCTCGTTCCCAGGTGAACTCGGGTCCTCTACGAGCATTCCATCGAACCTTAACAATTGGTATCTTGTTTTGCTTAAGTCTTTTAACCTCACGATCCATTATTTCGACGGGTTCTTCGATAAATTGAAGTTTTTCGTTGATTTGGATTTCATCTAACGGAATAGTGAGATCTTCTTTAGCAAAACATTTCTTCAAATTCGAGACGTGGAAAGTGTTATGTACAGCCGCGAGTTGTTGAGGTAACTCAAGTCGGTAAGCTACTGGTCCGACACAATCAATAATCTTGAATGGTCCAATATACCTTGGATTTAATTTCCCTCGTTTACCAAATCGAACAACGCCTTTCCAAGGTGCAACTTTAAGCATGACCATCTCTCCAATTTCAAATTCTATATCTTTTCTTTAATGTCAGCGTAGCTCTTTTGTCGACTTTGGGCGGTTTTCAACCGTTGTTGAATTTGGATGATCTTCTCGGTAGTTTCTTGTATTATCTCCGGACCCGTAATCTATCTATCCCCCACTTCACTCCAACAAATTGGAGACCTGCACTTTCTACCATAAAGTGCTTCAAACGGCGCCATCTCAATGCTTGAATGGTAGCTGTTGTTGTAGGAAAATTCTGCTAACGGTAGATGTCGATCCCAACTGTTTCCAAAATCAATAACACATGCTCGTAGCATGTCTTCAAGCGTTTGTATCATCCTTTTGCTCTGCCCATCAGTTTGTGGATGATAGGTAGTACTCATGTCTAGACGAGTTCCTAATGCTTGCTGTAATGTCTGCCAGAATATTGAAATAAATCTGCCATCCCTATCAGAGATAATAGAGATTGGTATTCCATGTCTGGAGACGACTTTCTTCAAATACAGTCGTGCTAACTTCTCCATCTTGTCATCTTCTCTTATTGGCAAGAAGTGTGCTGATTTGGTGAGACGATCAACTATTACCCAAATAGTATCAAAACCACTTGCAGTCCTTGGCAATTTAGTGATGAAATCCATGGTAATGTTTTCCCATTTCCATTCTAGGATTTCGGGTTGTTGAAGTAGACCTGATGGTTTCTGATGCTCATCTTTGACCTTAGAACACGTCAAACATTCTCCTACATATTTAGCAACATCTGCTTTCATACTCGGCCACCAAAAATGTTTCTTGAGATCCTTGTACATCTTCCCCGTTCCAGGATGTATTGAGTATCTGGTTTTATGAGCTTCTCTAAGTACCATTTCTCTGATATCTCCAAATTTTGGTACCCAAATCCTTTCAGCCCTATACCGGGTTCCGTCTTCCTGAATATTAAGATGCTTCTCCGATCCTTTGGGTATTTCATCCTTTAAATCTCCCTCTTTTAAAACTCCTTGTTGCGCCTCCTTTATTTGAGTAGTAAGGTTATTGTGAATCATTATATTCATAGATTTTACTCGAATGGGTTCTCTGTCCTTCCTGCTCAAGGCATCGGCTACCGCATTTGCCTTCCCCGGGTGGTAACGAATCTCAAAGTCGTAATCATTCAATAATTCAATCCACCTACGCTGCCTCATATTCAGTTGTTTCTGATTAAATATGTGTTGAAGACTTTTGTGGTCGGTATATATAATACTTTTGACCCCATATAAGTAGTGCCTCCAAGTCTTTAATGCAAAAACAACCGCGCCTAATTCCAAATCATGCGTCGTATAATTTTGCTCGTGAATCTTCAATTGTCTAGACGCATAAGCAATCACCTTCGTTCGTTGCATTAATACACAACTGAGACCTTGCTTTGATGCGTCACAATAAATCACAAAATCATCATTCCCTTCAGGCAATGACAATATAGGTGTCGTAGTTAGCTTTTTCTTCAATAACTGAAACGCGTTCTCTTGTTCATCCTTCCATTCAAATTTCTTCCCTTTATGCGTTAAAGCAGTCAAGGGTTTTTCTATTCTGGAAAAATCTTGGATGAACCTTCTGTAGTAACCAGCTAGTCCTAAAAACTGGCGTATGTGTTTCGTAGTTTTCGGGGTTTTTCACTTTTCAACAGTTTCTATCTTTGCCGGATCCACCTTAATACCTTTTTTGTTCACTATGTGACCGAGGAATTGAACTTCTTCCAACCAAAATGCACACTTTGAAAATTTAGCGTACAATTCTTCCTTCCTCAATACTTCTAACACCTTTCTCAAATGTTCACCGTGTTCTTGGTCATTCTTTGAGTAAATAAGTATGTCATCAATGAAAACAATGACAAACTTGTCAAGGTATGGTCCACACACTCGGTTCATAAGGTCTATGAACACAGCTGGTACATTAGTTAAACCAAACGGCATGACCATAAACTCGTAATGACCGTAACGTGTTCTGAAAGCAGTCTTTGGAATATCATCTTCTTTCACCCGCATTTGATGATACCCGGAACGTAAGTCAATCTTTGAATAAACAGACGAGCCTTGTAGTTGATCAAATAAGTCGTCGATTCTCGGTAGTGGGTAGCGGTTCTTGATGGTAAGTTTGTTCAACTCTCGGTAGTCGATACACAACCTGAATGTACCATATTTCTTCTTGACAAACAAAACAGGAGCTCCCCACGGTGATGTGCTTGGTCGAATGAAACCACGCTCTAAAAATTCTTGTAATTGGCTTTGCAGTTCTTTCATCTCGCTGGGTGCGAGTCTGTAAGGAGCACGAGCTATTGGTGCAGCTCCTGGTACAAGATCTATTTGAAATTCAACGGATCGATGTGGGGGTAATCCCGATAATTCTTTTGGAAATACATCGGGAAATTCTTTTGCAACGGGAACATCATTGATGCTCTTTTCTTCAGTTTGTACTTTCTCGACGTGTGCTAGAACAGCATAGCAACCTTTTCATATTAGTTTTTGTGCCTTCAAATTACTAATAAGATGTAGCTTCGTGTTGCCCTTTTCTCCGTACACCATTAAGGGTTTTCCTTTTTCTCGTATAATGCGAATTGCATTTTTGTAACAAACGATCTCTGCTTTCACTTCTTTCAACCAGTCCATACCGATTATCACATCAAAACTCCCTAACTGTACTGGTATCAAGTCAATCTTAAATGTTTCGCTAACCAGTTTAATTTCTCAATTCCGACATATATTATCTGCTGAAATTAATTTACCATTTGCTAATTCGAGTAAAAATTTACTATCTAACGGCGTCAATGGACAACTTAATTTAGCACAAAAATCTCTACTCATATAGCTTCTATCCGCACCCGAATCAAATAAAACGTAAGCAGATTTTTTGTCAATAAGAAACGTACCCGTAACAAGCTCCGGGTCTTCCTGTGCCTCTGTTGCATTAATATTGAAAACTCTTCCGCGGCCTTGTCCATTCGTGTTCTCCTGGTTCGGGCAATTTCTAATAATGTGGCCCGGTTTTCCATATTTATAACAAACTACATTGGCATAACTTGCTCCGACACTACTTGCTCCGCCATTACTCATTCCGACACCATTTGTTCCTTTCGTTCTGTTAACCCATGTTCCGTAGACCTCACACTTCGCCGCGCTATGACCATTTCTTTTACACTTGTTGCAAAATTTGGTGCAGAAGCCCGAGTGATACTTTTCACACCTTTGGCATAGCTGCTTCTGATTGTTGTTGTTGTTGTTGTTGTTGTTGTTGTTGTTGTTGTTGTTGCGATTATTATTGTTGTTGGGACGATTGTTGTAGTTGCTGTTGTTGTTGTTATTGTTGTTGTTGTTGTTGTTGTTGTTGTTGTTGTTTTTGTTGTTGTTGTTGGGCCATTTGTTATAGTTGCGATTGATGTTGCGATTGTTGGGATAATTGTTGCGATTATTATTGTAATTGCTGTTGTTGTTGTATTGGTGATTCTTATCACCGTTTTCCTCCCACTTTCTTTTGACTTGCTTCACATTGGCCTCTTCAGCCGTCTGTTCTTTAATTCTTTCCTCAATCTGGTTCACTAGTTTGTGAGCCATTCTACATGCCTGTTGTATGGAGGCGGGCTCGTGTGAATTTTTATCTTCTTGGATTCTTTTCGGTAATCCTTTCACAAACGCGTCGATCTTCTCTTCCTCATCTTCGAACGCTCCCGGACACAATAGGCACAATTCTGTGAATCGTCTTTTGTACGTGGTAATATCAAATCCTTGGGTTCGTAACCCTCTAAGTTATGTCTTGAGCTTATTGACCTCGGTTCTGGGACGGTACTTCTCGTTCATCAAGTGCTTGAATGCTGACCACGGTAGTGCGTAAGCATCATCTTGTCCCACTTGCTCTAGATAGGTATTCCACCATGTTAACGCAGAACCTGTGAAGGTATGCGTAGCGTACTTCACTTTGTCCTCTTCAGTACACTTACTTATGGCAAACACCGATTCGACCTTCTCGGTCCACCGTTTCAATCCGATCGGTCCTTCGGTTCCATCAAATTCCAAAGGTTTGCAGGCAGTGAATTCTTTGTAGGTGCATCCTACACGATTTCCTGTACTGCTAGATCCAAGGTTATTGTTGGTATGTAGCGCAGCCTGTACTGCGGCTATGTTTGAAGCTAGAAAAGCACGGAATTCCTCTTCATTCATATTCACGGTGTGTCGAGTAGTCGGTGCCATTTCCTTCAAAATAGTCAAATGGAACAAGTTAATCATACAGAATATTAAGAGTAGTTAATAGTATTTCGTAGCATAATATGAACTCATTTAGAAAAGCTTTTTCTTCATATTAGCGTTTTATAAGTTTAAATTCGGGTAGTACCTATCCGTTAAGTTCATACTTAGTAGCTAATATACAATTCAACTACTACAATTCTATATGAAAAACTGATTATAATAATATTTCGCGTTCAAACTTTTATACAATATTTTACAAACTTACAATACCGCTTATTTTACATAAAGCATGAAATATAGCACACAATAACTTTGATACAAGATAGTTGTGAAGATAATTCTAGCTAGTACACAAGTCGTTCAGCAAAGGCAATAAAGACACGTAATTCATATGTCCAGAAACAAGTCATGCATTCTGGTTTTACTAGGACTACTTCCCATCCTTGGTCTTGTGGAACATAACCGTTATGGCCGTTGATAAGAAAGCGTGTTGTAACGTCATCAAAGGGACGAGGGTTACGTAATGACCAACAGTCTCGTAATAACCTAAAAACCTCATTTCTTACCCCAATTACCGACTCCGTCACTTGTGGGAACGTTTTGTTTAATAGCTGTAGCCCGATGTTCTTTTTCTCACTTTGGTGAGAAGCGAACATTACTAACCCGTAAGCATAGCATGCTTCTTTATGTTGCATGTTAGCCGCTTTTTCTAAATCATGAAGTCCTATATTCGGATACATTGAGTCAAAATAATTTCTTAACCCGTTGCGTAAAATAGCATTTGGGTTCCCCACAATATATGCGTCAAAGTAAACACATCGTAACTTATGGGTTTCCCAATGTGATATCCCCCATCTTTCAAACGAAAGTCTCTTATAAACCAAGACATTCTTGTAACGTTCTTCGAATGTCTTACAAACTGATCTCGCCTTAAATAGTTGTGCCGAGGAATTCTGACCGACTCTAGACAAGATTTCATCAATCATGTCTCCGGGTAGGTCTCTTAAAATATTGGGTTGTCTATCTATTTTGTGTTTTTAAACTGTAAAATAGACAAGAGTTAGATTCATAAAAAAATACTTATTAATACAAGCAATTTTTACATATATTATAAAGCATAAGCACACTATATTACATATATTACACCACACGAATACAACTATCTTATTCCGACTCGCTCGTTTCTTCTTCTTTGGTTTTGGTTCGTTTTTCCAAGTTTCTAGGGATATATGATGTTCCCCTAATACTAGCTGTTGTTTTCCACAACGGTTTAGAAAAACCTGGTGGTTTAGAGGTTCCCGGGTCATTGTTACAACTTAAGGACTTCGGGGGTTGATGATACATATAAAGTTCATCGGGGTTGGAATTAGATTTTTCTATTTTTATGCCCTTTCCCTTATTATTTTCTTTTGATTTTTTAAATTCAGTTGGGGTAATTTCTATAACATCATCGGAATTCTCGTCGGAATCCGATTCATCGGAGAATTGGTAATCCTCCCAATATTTTGCTTCCTTGGCGGAAACACCATTGACCATAATTAACCTTGGTCGGTTGGTTGAGAATTTTCTTTTACTTAACCGTTTTATTATTTCCCCCACCGGTTCTATTTCCTCCTCCGGTTCCTCCTCTTCCGGTTCTGATTCTTCTTCCGGTTCCTCTTTGGGAACTTGTGAATCAGTCCAATATATATTCGACTCTTCGTTATTATTAGGTGAGTCAATGGGATTTGTGCTAGAGGTAGACATCTATCACACAATATCAAACATGTTAAGAGATTAATATATCACATAATATATACATGTTAATAATATATAGTTTCCAACAAAAATGTTAAGCAATCACTTTTAAAGAAAACACGATCGAAGTCCAGACTCACTAATGCATCCTAACAAACTCTATAAGACACACTAATGCAAATTTTCTGGTTCTCTAAGACCAACGCTCGGATCCCAACTGAAATGTCCCGTCCTTATTGATTAAAAACGTTCCATATTAATTGATTTCGTTGCGAAGTTTTGACCTCTATATGAGACGTTTTTCAAAGACTGCATTCATTTTTAAAACAAACCATAACCTTTATTTCATAAATAAAAGTTTAAAAAGCTTTACGTAGATTATCAAATAATGATAATCTAAAATATCCTGTTTACACACGACCATTACATAAAGGTTTACAATACAAATATGTTACATCGAAATCAGTTTCTTGAATGCAGTTTTTACACAATATCATACAAACATGGACTCCAAATCTTGTCCTTATTTTAGTATGCAACAGCGGAAGCTCTTAGTATTCACCTGAGAATAAACATGCTTTAAACGTCAACAAAAATGTTGGTGAGTTATAGGTTTAACCTATATATCAAATCGTAACAATAGACCACAAGATTTCATATTTCAATACACATCCCATACATAGAGATAAAAATCATTCATATGGTGAACACCTGGTAACCGACATTAACAAGATGCATATATAAGAATATCCCCATCATTCCGGGACACCCTTCGGATATGATATAAATTTCGAAGTACTAAAGCATCCGGTACTTTGGATGGGGTTTGTTAGGCCCAATAGATCTATCTTTAGGATTCGCGTCAATTAGGGTGTCTGTTCCCTAATTCTTAGATTACCAGACTTAATAAAAAGGGGCATATTCGATTTCGATAATTCAACCATAGAATGTAGTTTTACGTACTTGTGTCTATTTTGTAAATCATTTATAAAACCTGCATGTATTCTCATCCCAAAAATATTAGATTTTAAAAGTGGGACTATAACTCACTTTCACAGATTTTTACTTCGTCGGGAAGTAAGACTTGGCCACTGGTTGATTCACGAACCTATAACAATATATACATATATATCAAAGTATGTTCAAAATATATTTACAACACTTTTAATATATTTTGATGTTTTAAGTTTATTAAGTCAGCTGTCCTCGTTAGTAACCTACAACTAGTTGTCCACAGTTAGATGTACAGAAATAAATCGATAAATATTATCTTGAATCAATCCACGACCCAGTGTATACGTATCTCAGTATTGATCACAACTCAAACTATATATATTTTGGAATCAACCTCAACCCTGTATAGCTAACTCCAACATTCACATATAGAGTGTCTATGGTTGTTCCGAAATATATATAGATGTGTCGACATGATAGGTCGAAACATTGTATACGTGTCTATGGTATCTCAAGATTACATAATATACAATACAAGTTGATTAAGTTATGGTTGGAATAGATTTTTTACCAATTTTCACGTAGCTAAAATGAGAAAAATTATCCAATCTTGTTTTACCCATAACTTCTTCATTTTAAATCCGTTTTGAGTGAATCAAATTGCTATGGTTTCATATTGAACTATATTTTATGAATCTAAATAGAAAAAGTATAGGTTTATAGTCGGAAAAATAAGTTACAAGTCATTTTTGTAAAGGTAGTCATTTCAGTCGAAAGAACGACGTCTAGATGACCATTTTAGAAAACATACTTCCACTTTAATTTTAACCATAATTTTTGGATATAGTTTCATGTTCATAATAAAAATCGTTTTCTTAGAATAACAACTTTTAAATCAAAGTTTATCATAGTTTTTAATTAACTAACCCAAAACAGCCCGCGGTGTTACTACGACGGCGTAAATCCGGTTTTACGGTGTTTTTCGTGTTTTCAGGTTTTAAATCATTAAGTTAGCATATCATATAGATATATAACATGTGTTTAGTTGATTTTAAAAGTCAAGTTAGAAGGATTAACTTTTATTTGCGAAGAAGTTTAGAATTAACTAAACTATGTTCTAGTGATTACAAGTTTAAACCTTCGAATAAGATAGCTTTATATGTATGAATCAAATGATGTTATGAACATCATTACTACCTCAAGTTCCTTGGATAAACCTACTGGAAATGAAAAAAATAGATCTAGCTTCAAAGGATCCTTGGATGGCTTGAAAGTTCTTGAAGCAGAATCATGACACGAAAACAATTTCAAGTAAGATTTCCACTCGAAATAAGATTGTTATAGTTATAGAAATTGAATTAAAGTTTGAATATGATTATTACCTTGTATTAGAAAGATAACCTACTGTAAGTAACAAAGGTTTCTTGATCTTAGATGATTACTTGGAATGGATTTAGAAAACTTGGAAGTAAACTTGCAATCTTGGAAGTATTCTTGATTTTATGAAACTAGAACTTTTGGAATTTATGAAGAACACTAAGAACTTGAAGATAGAACTTGAGAGAGATCAATTAGATGAAGAGAATTGAAGAATGAAAGTGTTTGTAGGTGTTTTTGGTCGTTGGTGTATGGATTAGATATAAAGGATATGTAATTTTGTTTTCATGTAAATAAGTCATGAATGATTACTCATATTTTTGTAATTTTATGAGATATTTCATGCTAGTTTCCAAATGATGGTTCCCACATGTGTTAGGTGACTTACATGGGCTGCTAAGAGCTGATCATTGGAGTGTATATACCAATAGTACATACATCTAAAAGCTGTGTATTGTACGAGTACGAATACGGGTGCATACGAGTAGAATTGTTGATGAAACTGAATGAGGATGTAATTGTAAGCATTTTTGTTAAGTAGAAGTATTTTGATAAGTGTCTTGAAGTCTTTAAAAAGTGTATGAATACATATTAAAATACTACATGTATATAAATTTTAACTGAGTCGTTAAGTCATCGTTAATCGTTACATGTAAATGTTGTTTTGAAACCTTTAGGTTAACGATCTTGTTGAATGTTGTTAACCCATTGTTTATTATAACAAATGAGATGTTAAATTGTTATATTATCATGATATTATGATATATAATATATCTTAGTATGATGTATATACAGTTAAATGTCGTTACAACGATAATCGTTACATATATGTCTCGTTTCGAAATCATTAAGTTAGTAGTCTTATTTTTACATATGTATTTCATTGTTAATACACTTAATAATATATTTACTTATCATTTAACATAATTAACCAAGTGTATCAATATCTTAATATGATTCATATGTACCTAGTAAGACGTTGTTATAACGATAATCGTTATATATATCGTTTTCGAGTTTCTCAAATTAATAGTCTCATTTTTATGTATATAACTCATTGTTAAAATACGTAATGAGATACATACTTATAATAAAATCATGTTACCTATATATATAACCATATATATGTCATCGTATAGTTTTTACAAGTTTTAACGTTCGTGTATCACCGGTCAACTTGGGTGGTCAATTGTCTATATGAAACCTATTTCAATTAATCAAGTCTTAACAAGTTTGATTGCTTAACATGTTGGAAACACTTAATCATGTAAATAACAATTTCATTTAATATATATATAAACATGGAAAAGTTCGGGTCACTACATAGTGCCCGATAACCCCTTTGCCCTTATTCGCACCTGCAACTAAAAAGATAAACAACGAGAGGGGTAAGCTAATGCTTAGTGAATGCAATAATTATACATGTTCATATATAACCTACTTACTCGCAATCACTTACACAATACCGCATACAAGCTAGCTATTCGACAAACATGTAAACATCATGCATAAACTACAATCCACAATCCACAAGGAGCTAGCAACCGACAATAGCATATAGTTCATAATTTAATATGCTAATTACACAATTACACAACCATGGTTAACCAATAGCAAAAAGGAATGGTACTCAAAATTCCCATCGGTGTTCATAACAACCGTTAGTGCACAACACATATATCACCAACCCTTGGACAACAAATATCCGTTCATAAGATCATTAGTGTACAATACATATAACACCAATTTGGACAACACATATCCATTTAATAAACCGTTAGCATACAACACAAATATTGCTAAATTAGACAATACATATCCGTTCATAAATTGTTAGTGTACAACACATATATCACTAACTAGGACAACACATATCCTTACGTACAAATAAGCACATCATATACGTACAAGTATACTTATTCCACTCACCTTGTCACAAGGATGATGATTATGCACGTCCGAGCTTCAATGCAATGTACCTAAATCATTAAGTGCACATTCAATTTCACAACTAGTGGGACTAACCACAATACTCCCACTTAAGCATTTAATGACCCTATTTGCATTAAATGACTCAACTACTCACAATCGCCCATAAATGGCCAAGACTCGACTTTAATCACTAAGACTAGTGAATTAAAGTCTATTAATCTTCAATTAACACAAAACTTAGGGCAATCCATACCCATTTCATCTAATTAGGTCAACTAGTACATTTTGACCCATTTTACATTACTTAGACTCACAATCAAGTCAAACTTACCCATTTACACTTCTTTCATAAATCTTAAAGTGCATTAGTGACTAACAACACCAATTGACACTTACAACCTCGAATCACAATGCCAAAACCCTAAATAGTGGCTATTAGGGTTTCCTTACAATAACATAACCCAAACTCACCCATATCACCCTCAAATGGGTCATACAAATCTCTAGTAACCCAAACCCTAGCCATTAACCAATTAAAACTTAAAACATAAAGTTAGAACTTACCAAGACTATCTTCTTGTAGCTAGTAACAAGGAGAACAACTTTAAATCTCGCTCCTAGGTTTGATTCACAAATCTCCAACTCCAAATCTCAAGATTAAACTAAGTGGGTTTTGTGTTTTGGGAGAGAAATTGGAAAGAAAATAGAAAAGGAAATGAAATAAATGAACTAGTGGTGGAGGTTTAATGCTCCCATCAGATCCACATGTTAAACTACCAATTTGCCCCTTAAATTTATTTAATTTGAGCTAAAATCGGAGTCAGAACTGCTGAGGTGCCGCGGCGCGGCCCATTTGTCGCGGCGCGACCTAACGAAGGAAAAATGACTCCTTTTAACTTAACTTCTGATCTGGAATTGCTTTATATTCAGCGGCGCGGACCCAATTGTCGCGGCGCGGCCTAAGGCTGTAACTGGACAGTTCGACCGATTTTAAACAATTTTCGATTTTATTTGATTTGTACATTCCAAACCCGCTTCCTATATTCACCTAGCCTTTAACAATAGTCTCACAAGACTTAACGCTAACCAAAACCATGATTAAACTTATACATGCACACATTATCAAGTATACATATATGTATATATATATATATATACATATATGTGTATATATATCTACGCATATATTCATACATTTGTGCATAAGCTAACGAGTTATAAACGTACAAATGATTAAGTGAGCACCTTTCGATACGTACGGGAAAACGGAATGTTACATATAAGTGTTGTAGCAAGGTTTAGGTATATCCTCTCTATAAATAAATAAATCACTTGTGTAAAATTGTATCGTATTTAATAGTATTTCCTTGTAAAAATTATAACTATTTTATACACCACCTAGCACACATCATTAACCCAATGTTTATTATATCAAATGAGATGTTAAATTATTATGTTATCATGATATTATGATGTATGAATATCTCTTAATATGATATGTACATTAAAATATCGTTACAACGATAATCGTTACATATAAGTCTCGTTTCGTAATTCTTGAGTTAGTAGTCTTGTTTTTACATATGTAGTTCATTGTTAACACACTTAATGATATATTTAAATATCATTTTATCATGTTAAATATAGTGTATCAATATCTTAATATGATACATATGTATTTAGTAGACGTTATCATAACGATAATCGTTATATATATCATTTCGAGTTTCTTAACTTAGTAATCTCATTTCTTATGTATATCACACGTTGTTAATATACTTAGTGAGATACTTACTCATCATAATCTCATGTCAACCATATATATATGTCTATATATACCACAACATGTAGTTTTTACAAATTTGTAACGTTCGTGAATCGCTGGTCAACTTGGGTGATCAATTGTGTATATGAAACTTATTTCATTTAATCAAGTCTTAACAAGTTTGATTTCTTAACACGTTGGAAACATTTAGTCATGTAAATATCAATCTCAATTAATATATATAAACATGGAAAAGTTTGGGTCAATACAGTACCTACCCGTTAAATAAATTTCGTCCTGAAATTTTAAGCTGTTGAAGGTGTTGACGAATCTTCTGGAAATAAATGCGGGTATTTCTTCTTCATCTGATCTTCACGCTCCCAGGTGAACTCAGGTCCTCTACGAGCATTCCATCGAACCTTAACAATCGGTATCTTATTTTGCTTAAGTCTCTTAACCTCACGATCCATTATTTCGACGGGTTCTTCAATGAATTGAAGTTTTTCATTGATTTGGATTTCGTCCAACGGAATAGTGAGATCTTCTTTAGCAAAACGTTTCTTCAAATTCGAGACGTGGAAAGTGTTATGTACAGCCGCGAGTTGTTGAGGTAGCTCCAGTTGTAAGCTACTGGTCCGACACGATCTATAATCTTGAATGGTCCAATGTACCTTGGATTTAGTTTCCCCAGTTTACCAAATCGAACAACGCCTTTCCAAGGTGAAACCTTAAGCATGAACATTTCTCCAATTTCAAACTCTATATCTTTTCTTTTACTGTCCGCGTAGCTCTTTTGTCGACACTGGGCGGTTTTCAATCGTTGTTGAATTTGGATGATTTTCTCGGTAGTTTCTTGTATTATCTCCGGACCCGTAATTTGTCTATCCCCCACTTCATTCCAACAAATTGGAGACCTGCACTTTCTACCATAAAGTGCCTCAAACGGCGCCATCTCAATACTAGAATGATAACTGTTGTTGTAGAAAAATTCTTCTAACAGTAGGTGTCGATCCCAACTGTTTCCGAAATCAATAACACATGCTCGTAGCATGTCTTCAAGCGTTTGTATCGTTCTTTCTCTTTGCCCATCAGTTTGTGGATGATAGGCAGTACTCATGTCTAGACGAGTCCCCAATGCTTGTTGCAACGTCTGCCAGAACCTTGAAACAAATCTACCATCCCTATCAGAGATAATAGAGATGGGTATTCCATGTCTGGAGATAACCTCCTTCAAATACTATTGCACCAACTTCTCCATTTTGTCATCTTCTCTCATTGGCAGGAAGTGTGCTGACTTGGTGAGACGATCAACTATTACCCAAATAGTATCATAACCACTTGCAGTCCTTGGCAATTTTGTAATGAAATCCATGGTAATGTTTTCCCATTTCCATTTCGGGATTTCAGGTTGTTGTAGTAGACCTGATGGTTTCTGATGTTCAGCTTTGACCTTAGAACACGTCAAACATTCTCGTACATATTTAGCAATATCAGCTTTCATACCCAGCCACCAAAAGTGTTTCTTGAGATCTTTATACATCTTCCCCGCTCTGGGATGTATTGAATATCTGGTTTTATGTGCTTCTTTAAGTATCATTTCTCTCACATCTCCAAACCTTGGTACCCAAATTCTATCAGCCCTATATCGGGTTCCGTCTTCCAGAATATTAAGATGTTTCTCTGATCCTTTGGGTATCTCATTCTTCAAATTTCCTTCTTTTACAACCCCCTGTTGCGCCTCCTTTATTTGAGTAGTAAGGTTAGTACGAATAATTATATGCATAGCTTTTACCCGTATAGGTTCTCTATCCTTTCTACTCAAAGCGTCAGCTACCACATTCGCCTTCCCCGGGTGGTATCGAATCTCAAAATCATAATCATTCAACAGTTTAATCCACCTGCGTTGTCTCATATTCAGTTGCTTCTGATTAAATATATGTTGGAGACTTTTGTGGTCGGTATATATAATACTTTTGACCCCATATAAATAATGCCTTCAAGTCTTTAATGCAAAAACAACAGCACCCAATTCCAAATCGTGAGTTTTATAATTTTGCTCGTGAATCTTCAATTGTCTAGACGCATAAGCAATCACCTTCGTTCGTTGCATTAATACATAACCGAGACCTTGCTTTGATGCGTCACAATAAATCACAAACTCATCATTCCCTTCAGGCAATGACAATATAGGTGCCGTAGTTAGTTTTTTCTTCAATAACTGAAACGCCTTCTCTTGTTCATCCTTCCATTCAAATTTCTTCCCTTTATGCGTTAATGCAGTCAAGGGTTTTGCTATTTTGGAGAAATCTTGGATGAATCTTCTGTAGTAACCAGCCAATCCTAAAAATTGACGTATATGCTTCGGAGTTTTTGGGGTTTTCCACTTTTTAACGGTTTCGATCTTTGCCGGGTCCACCTGGATACCTTCTTTGTTCACTATGTGACCGAGGAATTGAACTTCTTCCAACCAAAATGCACACTTTGAAAACTTAGCGTACAGTTTTTCTTTCCTCAATACTTCTAGCACTTTTCTCAAATGTTCTTCGTGCTCTTGATCAATCTTTGAGTAAATAAGTATGTCATCGATGAAAACAATGACAAACTTGTCAAGATATGGCCCACACATTCGGTTCATAAGGTCCATGAACACAGCTGGTGCGTTAGTCAATTCAAACGGCATAACCATAAACTCGTAATGACCATAACGCGTCCTAAAACCAGTTTTTGGAATCATCCTCCTTTACTCGCATTTGATGATATCCAGAACGTAAATCGATTTTCGAATAAACCGACGAGCCTTGTAGTTGATCAAATAAGTCGTTAATTCTCGATAGTGGATAATAGTTTTTGATGGTAAGTTTATTCAACTCTCTATAGTCAATACACAACCTAAATGTACCATCCTTCTTCTTGACAAATAAAACAGGAGCTCCCCATGGTAATGTGCTTGGTCGAATGAAACCACGTTCTAATAGTTCTTGCAGTTGGCTTTGCAGTTCTTTTATCTCACTAGGTGCGAGTCTGTAAGGAGCACGAGCTATTGGTGCAGCTCCTGGTACAAGATCTATTTGAAATTCAACAGATCGATGTGGAGGTAGTCCCGGTAATTCTTTTGGAAATACATCGGGAAATTCTTTTGCGACGGTAACATCATTGATTCTCTTTTCTTCAATTTTTACTTTCTCGACGTGTGCTAGAACAGCATAGCAACCTTTTCTTATTAGTTTTTGTGCCTTCAAATTACTAATAAGATGTAGCTTCGTGTTGCCCTTTTCTCCGTACACCATTAAGGGTTCTCCTTCTTCTCGTATAATGCGAATTGCATTTTTGTAACATACGATCTTTGCTTTCATCTCCTTCAGCCAGTCCATGCCAACTATTACATCAAAACTCCCTAACTCTACTGGTATCAAATCAATCTTAAATATTTCGCTACCCAGTTTAATTTCTCGATTCCGGCATATATAATCTGCTGAAATTAATTTACCGTTTGCTAATTCGAGTAAAAATTTACTATCCAACGGCGTCAATGGACAACTTAATTTAGCACAAAAATCTCTACTCATATAGCTTCTATACGCACCCGAATCAAATAAAACTTAAGCAGATTTATTGTCAATAAGAAACGTACCCGTAACAAGCTCCGGGTCTTCCTGTGCCTCTGCCGCATTAATATTGAAAACTCTTTCGTGGCCTTGTCCATTCGTGTTCTCCTGGTTCGGGGTATTTCTAATAATGTGGCCCGGTTTTCCACATTTATAACAAACTACATTAGCATAACTTGCTCCGACACTACTTGCTCCGCCATTACTCGTTCCAACACCATTTGTTCCTTTCGTTCTGTTAACCCCTAGTCCGTAGACCTCAAACTTCACCGCGCTATGACCATTTCTTTTACACTTGTTACAAAATTTGGTGCAGAACCCCGAGTGATACTTTTCACACCTTTGGCATAGCTACTTCTGATTGTTGTTGTTGTTGCGGTTGTTATTGTTGTTGGGATGATTGTTGTAGTTGTTGTTGTTGTTGTGCCGTTTGTTGTAGTTGCGATTGATGTTGCGATTGTTGGGATAGTTGTTGTTGTTTTGGTGACTCTTATCACCGTTTTCCTCAACCTTTCTTTTGACTAGCTTCACGTTGGCCTCTTCAGCCACCTGTTCTTTAATTCTTCCCTCAATCTGGTTTACTAGTTTGTGAGCCATTCTACATGCCTTTTGTATGGAGGCAGGCTTGTGTGAACTTATATCTTCTTGGATTCTCTCCGATAACCCTTTCACAAACGCGTCGATCTTCTCTTCCTCATCTTCGAATGCTCTCGGACACAATAGGCACAATTCTATGAATCGTCTTTCGTACGAAGTAATATCGAATCCCTGTGTTCGTAACCCTCTAAGTTCTGACTTGAGCTTATTGACCTCGGTTCTGGGATGGTACTTCTCGTTCATCAAGTGCTTGAATGCTGACCACGGTAGCGCGTAAGCAGCATCTTGTCCCACTTGCTCTAGATAGGTATTCCACCATGTTAACGCAATCCCTGTGAAGGTATGCGTATCGTACTTCACTTTGTCTCCTTCAGCACACTTACTTATGGCAAACACCGATTCAACTTTCTCGGTCCACCGTTTCAATCCGATTGGTCCTTCCGTCCCATCAAATTCTGAAGGTTTGCAGGCAGTGAATTCCTTGTAGGTGCATCCTACACGATTTCTTGCGCCGTTAGCTGTATTGCTAGATTCAGAGTTATTGTTGATATGTAACGCGGCCTGTAATGCGGCTATATTTGAAGCAAGAAAGGCACGAAATTCCTATTTGCTCATATTCAAGGTGTGTCAAGTAGTCGGTGCCATTTCCTTCAAAATAGTCAAATGAAACAAGTTAATCATACATAATATTAAGAGTAGTTAATAGTATCTCGTAGCATAATATGAACTCATTTATAAAAGCTTTTTCTTCGTATTAGCGTTTTATAAGTTTAAATTCGGGTACTACCTACCCATTAAGTTCATACTTAGTAGCTAATATACAATTCAACTACTACAATTCCATATGAAAAACTGATTATAATAATATATCACATACAAATATTCTTCAAACTTACAACTTCGCTATATTACATATAACATGAAATATAGTACACTATGATACAGGACAGTTTTGAAGATAAATCTAGTTAATACGCAAGTTGTTCAGCAAAGGAAATAAAGACACGTAATTCATAAGTCCAGAAACAAGTCATGCATTCTGGTTTTACTAAGACGACTTCCAATCCTTGGTCTTGTGGAAAATAACCGTTATGACCATTGGCTAGGCAGCATGTTGTAATATCGTCAAAAGGACGAGGGTTTCGTAATGTCCAACAGCCCCGTAATAATCTAAAAACCTTGTTTCTTACCCCAACTACTGAATTCGTCACTTGTGGGAAAGTTTTATTTAAAAGTTGCAATCCGATGTTCTTTTTCTCACTTTGGTAAGAAGCGAACATCACTAACCCGTAAGCATAACATGCTTCTTTATGTTGCATGTAAGAAGCTCTTTCTAATTTACGAAATCCTATGTTGGGATATGTTGAGTCAAAATAGGTTCTTAACCCGTAGCGTAAAATTGCATTTGGGTTCCCCGCATTTAACGCTTTAAAGAAAACACGGCGTAATTTAAAGTCTCCCCAATGTGATATACCCCACCTATCAAAGGAAAGCCTTTTATAAACTAAGGCATTTCTGGAAAGTCTTTCAAATGTTTGACAAGTTAATTTCACCATAACTAAATGTGCTGATGAATTCTGACTGACTCTAGACAAGATTTACTCAATCATATCCTCTGGTAGGTCTTCTAAAATATTCGGTTGTCTACCCTTAACGTCCATTTTGTTTTTATAGTGTAAAATAGACAAGGATTAGATTCGTAAAAGATAATTAACAAACAATACAAGCAATTTTTACATAGAACATAAAAGTACAAGCACACTACAATACATATAATACACAACATGATTACAACCTTCTAATCTGAATCAATGGTTTCTTCTTCTTAGGACTTGGTTCATTTTCCTAATTTTCTAGGAATATATGGTGTTCCTCTAATACGAGCCGTCGTTTTCCATAATGGTTTAGAAAAACCTGGTGGTTTAGAGGTTCCCGGGTCATTGTTACATTTTAGGAAATGCGGATGTTGTCGATATATATAAAGTTCATCGGGGTTGGAATCGGGTTTCTCTATTTTCATACCTTTTCCCTTTATTATTTTCTTTTGCTTTATTAAATTGGGTCGAGGTAATTTCTATAACATCATCGGAATCCTCATCGGGATCCGATTCATCAAAAAATTGGTACTCTTCCCAATATTTTGCTTTCTTGGCGGAAACACCATTGACCATTATTAACTTTGGTCCGTTGGTTGAGGATTTTCTTTTATTTAATCGATTTACTATAGGTATCAATATTTATTCCTCCAGAACCTCTTCTTCTTCTGATTCCTCCTCTTTCGATTCATCCTCTTCTGGTTCCTCTTCTTTCGGTTCCTCCTCTTCCGGTTCCTCCTCTTCCGGTTCCTCTTCGAGAATTTGTGAATCTTTCCAAAATATATTCGACTCTTCATTATTATTAGGTGAATCAATGGGATTTGTACTAGAGGTAGACATCTATCACACAATATCAAACACGTTAAGAGATTAATATATCACATAATATTTACATGTTAATAATATATAGTTTCCAACAAAAAAAAATGTTAAACAATCGTTTTTGAAGAAAAACACAGTCGAAGTCCAGACTCACTAATGCATCCTAACAAACTCGGTAAGACACACTAATGCAATTTTCTGGTTCTCTAAGACCAACGCTCTGATATCAACTGAAATGTCCCGTTCATATTGATTATAAACGTTCTATATTAATTGATTTCGTTGCGAGGTTTTGACCTCTATATGAGACGTTTTTCAAAGACTGCATTCATTTTTAAAACAACCATAACCTTTATTTTATCAATAAAGGTTTTAAAAGCATTACGTAGATTATCAAATAATTATAATCTAAAATATACTGTTTACACATGACCATTACATAATGGTTTACAATAGAAATATATTATATCGACATATGTTTCTTGAATGCAGTTTTTACTCAATATCATACAAACATGGACTCCAAATCTTGTCCTTATTTTAGTATGCAACAGCGGAAGCTCTTAGTATTCACCTGAGAATAAACATGCTTTAAACGTCAACAAAAATGTTGGTGAGTTCTAGGTTTAACCTATATATATCAAATCGTAACAATAGACCACAAGATTTCATATTTCAATACACATCCCATACATAGAGATAAAAATCATTCATATGGTGAACACCTGGTAACCGACATTAACAAGATGCATATATAAGAATATCCCCATCATTCCGGGAAATCCTTCGGATATGATATAAATTTCGAAGTACTAAAGCATCCGGTACTTTGGATGGGTTTTGTTAGGCCCAATAGATCTATCTTTAGGATTCATGTCAATTAGGGTGTCTGTTCCCTAATTCTTAGATTACCAGACTTAATAAAAAGGGGCATATTCGATTTCGATAATTCAACCATAGAATGTAGTTTCACGTACTTGTGTCTATTTTGTAAATCATTTATAAAACCTGCATGTATTCTCATCCCAAAAATATTAGATTTTAAAAGTGGGACTATAACTCACTTTCACAGATATTTCCTTCCTCGGAAATAAGACTTGGCCACGGATCGATTCACGAACCTATACAAATATGTACATATATATATCAAAGTATGATCAAAATATAATTACAACCATTTTTATTATGTTTTAAAGATTTAAGTGTATTAAGTCAGCTATCCTCGTTAGTAACCTACAACTAGTTGTCCACAGTTAGATGTACAGAAATAAATTGATATATATTATCTTGAATCAATCCATGACCCAGTGTATACACGTCTCAGGCTAGATCACAACTCAAAGTATATATATTTTTGGAATCAACCTCAACCCTGTATAGCTAACTCCAACATTACTGCATATAGAATGTATATGGTTGTTCCAAATAATATATTTACATGGGTCGATATGATATGTCAAAACATTTGCATACGTGTCTATGGTATCCCAAGATTACAAAATATATTAGAATACATGTATAATACTATATAAGTTAGCTAGGATATGATTTGTACAGATTTGTTAAACATTTCCCGTAGCTAAAAAGATCAAACATATCCAATCTTGTTTTACCCATAACTTCTTCATTTTAAATCCGTTTTGAGTGAATCAAATTGCTATGGTTTCATATTGAACTCTAATTTAAGAATCCAAACAGAAAAAGTATAGGTTTATTGTCGGAAATTTATGTTACATGTCAATTACTAAAGAGGTAGTCATTTTCGTCGAAATAACGACATCTTGATGACCATTTTGAAAAACATACTTTCACTTTGAGTTTAACCAAGATTTTGGGATATAGTTTCATGTTCATATGAAAAATCATTTTCCCAGAAGAACAACTTTTAAATCAAAGTTTATCATAGTTTTTAATTATCCAAACCAAAACAGCCCCCGGTTTCACTACGACGGCGTATATCCGATTTTATGGTGTTCATCGTGTTTCCAGGTTTTAAATCATTAAGTTAGCATATCATATAGATATAGAACAACTGTTTAGTTTATTTTAAAAGTCAAGTTAGAAGGATTAACTTTTGTTTGCGAACAAGTTTAGAATTAACTAAACTATGTTTTAGTGATTACAAGTTTAAACCTTCGAATAAGATAGCTTTATATGTATGAATCGAATGATGTTATGAACATCATTACTACCTCAAGTTTTTTGGATAAAACTACTGGAAGTGAGAAAAATGGATCTAGCTTTAAAGGATCCTTGGATGGCTTGAAAGTTCTTGAAGCAGAATCATGACACGAAAACAGTTCAAGTAAGATTTTCACTCGAAATAAGATTGTTATAGTTGTAGAAATTGAATCAAAGTTTGAATATGAATATTACCTTGAATTAGAAATATAAACTACTATAAATAACAAAGGTTCCTTGATCTTAGATGATTACTTGGAAAGGATTAGAAAGCTTGGAAGTAGACTTGCAAACTTGGAAGTATTCTTGATTTTTATGAAACTATACTTATGGAATTTATGAAGAACACCTAGAACTTGAAGATGGAACTTGATAGAGATCAATTAGATGAAGAAAATTGAAGAATGAAAGTATTTGTAGGTGTTTTTGGTCGTTGGTATATGGATTAGATATAAAGGATATGTAATTTTGTTTTCATGTAAATAAGTCATGAATGATTACTAATATTTTTGTAATTTTATGAGATATTTCATGCTAGTTGCCAAATGATGGTTCCCACATGTGTTAGGTGACTCACATGGGCTGCTAATATCTGATCATTGGAGTGTATATACCAATATTACATACATCTAAAAGCTGTGTATTGTATGAGTACGAATACGGGTGCATACGAGTAGAATTGTTGATGAAACTGAACGAGGATGTAATTGTAAGCATTTTTGTTAAGTAGAAGTACTTTGATATGTGTCTTGTAGTCTTTCAAAAGTATAAGAATACATATCAAAACACAACATGTATATACATTCTAATGGAGTCGTTAAGTCTTCGTTAGTCGTTACATGTAAGTGTTGTTTTGAAACCTTTAAGTTAACGATCTCAATTAATGTTGTTAACCCAATGTTTATTATATCAAATGAGATATTAAATTATTATGTTATTATAATATTATGATGTATGAATATCTCTTAATATGATATATACATTAAAATATCGTTACAACGATAATCGTTACATATAAGTCTCGTTTCGTAATTCTTGAGTTAGTAGTCTTGTTTTTACATATGTAGTTCATTGTTAATACACTTAATGATATATTTAAATATCATTTTATCATGTTAAATATAGTGTATCAATATCTTAATATGATACATATGTATTTAGTAGACGTTATCATAACGATAATCGTTATATATATCATTTCGAGTTTCTTAACTTAGTAATCTCATTTCTTATGTATATCACACATTGTTAATATACTTAGTGAGATACTTACTCATCATAATCTCATGTCAACCATATATATATGTCTATATATACCACAACATGTAGTTTTTACAAATTTGTAACGTTCGTGAATCGCCGGTCAACTTGGGTGATCAATTGTCTATATGAAACTTATTTCATTTAATCAAGTCTTAACAAGTTTGATTGCTTAACACGTTGGAAACATTTAGTCATGTAAATATCAATCTCAATTAATATATATAAACATGGAAAAGTTCGGGTCACTACAAAATACGCATGTATTCTCAGCCCAAAAATATATATAAAAAGGGAGCTATGAAAACTCACCATACTGTATTTTGTAGTAAAAATACATATGACGATATTGAACAAGTATAGGGTTGGCCTCAGATTCATGAACCTATATCAGTTATGTATGTTAAAACATGTAATCACAATCCAACAACTTATATTTATATATATATATATATCCAATATATACTATATTACTTATTTTATTTTAGTAATATAATTGTTAATCCAAATGTTATAATAATAATAATAATTCTAATAATAATACTAATGATAGTTTAAAAAAAATGATAATTTTTAATAGTCATGATAATAATAATACTTATACTTATAATGATAATAATGTTAATGGTAATAATAATACTCATCTTTAATAATAATAATAATATGTGATAATAATAATAATAATAATAATAATAATAATAATAATAATAATAATAATAATAATAATAATAATAATAATAATAATAATAATAATAATAATAATAATAATAATAATAATAATAACAATAATGGTAATAGTAATACTACCTCAAAGAAGTAGCCCTTAAAAAAAGATGCCCAAGTCCGCGTTTGAACCCGCAACCTCCCACTAACCCGATAACAAACTAAACCAATGATCTGCTTATTGGTTTTCTGATTTAAATGGTACTTAAATTCTATTAACCCTTGTCTGTGAATCATCTTACTCTAATCATCTCATCATCATAACTTCTTTTATGTTTCATCACCATGTATCATTATCAATATACGTTATCAACGTACTCGTTCATCACCATGAAACCACCTTTATCATTTTCCTTTCACCATCATCACTAACATCGTTCATTATGATCATCAAGATCAATAAATCACGATTTATTATCATTTTAATATACTACTATCGTCATCAAATATCACTACCATCGTGATATCATCACCATTATCCTAAACTAACTCGTCTATCGAATTAAATCCCATCTATCCCGACTATCTTATCTATCTCCTCTATCTCTCATCATCTTCTCGTTCTTCCATCATCATGTGTCGGGTTTGGGTCACGTGATACACAGGAACTGAGCAGCAAGTATTTAGAACACTTTTAATGGCCCAACACACATAATCTTAATGGGCAACCATCAACTCACGGCCCAACAACAAAACAAAAGAATTCGGCCCAATATTAGCTCTCGGCCCAACTTAATATAAAGGCCTGCGGCCTACTTTAAAAAAAAATCTTTTACAGGCTTGTTATTATTAGCAAGGATAACCTTGGTCCACCACTTGGAATTTTTCTACTTTGTAATTGTCGGTAATCAGGAAAAAAAAACATGCGAACTTTTTCATCATCATATCATTTATCATTCTTTTTTTGTTTCATCCATGAACTCCCCTTCTCATGGCTTCATTATGTAACATAAAAAGTAGGAGAGTAGCAGTAAAAATTCCTCGATGATGGTGGTGTCGTGAACAGCAAACAACAAAAAAAAATTGTTTTGATGTAGGTGCGGTGGTGGCGATTTTGGGTGTAACTAGTGGTGGTTTCGGGCTGCATAATAGCCGACTTGGGTGGCTTTTTGGCTGCAGCAAGGTAGCTTGTTCAGATGGTGATTTCATCGTGCAACAAAAAAAAAATGATAGAAAGAGAGGTGTAGAGAGAGAGGAGAAATAGATGACGGTTTAAAATGGCGAGAACAAAGTGGTGATGGTGGTTTATAGTTCGTGAAGGTGGTTATTTATGATGGCGTGGAGATGGTTCGGGGTGGTGACCGTGGTGGTCGTGAGGTGGTGCCGGAGGTCGAAAGGTTTGGAGAATAGTGAGCTAAGAGTGGTGTTAGAAACAGATACAACAAATCACAAGTGGGCTCCTTGTTTGGTTCAAGCTTGGTATTGGTCGAAGTGTTGTTAGTAATTTATTTATGTATGAGCGATCAATAGCAAGTGATCTAGTTAAAGAACGAATTGAAGTAGTTAGGGAAAGAATTAGTTGATTAGATGAAAGGTGCAAGTGGGTTTGCAGTGTATGTATAATATATATAATATCATAAAGTTAATCTATTAATTACTAATAATAATATAATAATATCCTTATAATCAACATGCGAAAATGAAAAGAATGATACAGTTTAGCAGCCGGACTCTTGTCCTATTATCAAATCATGGAGTATTATATCGTGTCTATTGCTAAAAAGTTACGGATAAAAATTATTCAGAAAAATCTCATATTTTTAAATTAAATACATTTATTTATATTGGTCATTATAGTATAAAGTTTGATAATTAACTATTAAATAAAAATTACATTAATTATTCACTCTCAACCCCAAGTAAAATATAAAAAGTTTTAAAATTTATCAAATGACTTCTAAATGTGTTATTAATAAGCCTATAATTTATAAAACTCATTTTTGGATTACCGTTTATTTTAAAATCACATAAGTTCCTTTTTAACTCGCTTACTAACAATCGAATGAAAATTGAGCGTTACATTTTGCTTACTAAATAACTTCGAAATTACAAAATATATATTATATATACTTTATTTATATATTGATACTTTTTATATATTATTATTATTATTACAAAATTAATTATAACAATTACGATATATACTATTTCATATTATTATATACAATATATATATATATATATATATATATATATATATATATATATATATATATATATATATATATATATATATGCATATCCATTTACGAGCAATCGTATCGTGATTCGTTGGGAATACTTAAAGGTTAAATGAATTCATGTAAACAGTTCAAAATTTTTGAGACTCAACTTTACAGACTTTACTTATCTTGTCAAAATCATATAAGATTTAAGTTTAAATTTGATCAAAATTTCCGGGTCGTCACATGTATCTTTATTCATAATGCTATAACTGCTTTCAGAAATGAAAATATTCTTGTTTCAGGTAAACATAGTGAATACATATGGTACGCTTTTTGAAGGTAAAGATGAATACTCCGGTGCTATTTAACAATCCATTTACGGCACCAATAACAAATTGGTTAGTGAGGTTGGCTAATCCCTTAAATGCCAGAATCTACGTATACTATGAGGCAGTATGGATACCTCTTCCTAAACCAGCACAACAAGAACCTGTTGAACCAGCTGAGGTTCCAGCCCCACAGGTTGTAGAAGAACCCGTAGCTCAACCCAGACCAGCTTCCACCTCACTTATGATTAACCTGAAACGCCATAGGGTTATCCGACCTACTCAACCTGTGAGGATTAGAGAGCCTAGTCTACTTAGGATTGAACCTACCCTATCAACTACACCAGAGGGGAGTGACATTGATTCATCAACAACTGAGTCATCTCCAGAACTAACGAAGAAGAGGACATGATATATTCCTGATGAGATGATTCATACTCTGCCAACCCAACGCGTAACTAGATCTAAGACTTCGACTCCTATTATTTGCCAAACAGTTACTACAAGCATTGGTGATACGTATCAAGAATTAGAGCCAACTAGGTCACCTTCACCCATCTCCGTATCACATCCATTAATAACAGTAAGCCTATACTAAATGAGGCTTCGGCATCGGTAGGAAAGAGAGCTGAAAGCACGGATGGTAAAAAGACCAATCAGCGCATCCAACTTAATCAGGATTTAAGATTAAATCTCACCAGCAAAGGTGCTTCGGCATCTCAAAAGGAAGTAAAGTATTCCTCTGCAGTAAAGTCTGTGTTGACTCAATCGATTGAGGAAACTCAATCATTGAAGTCCAGAACGACAGAAAAACCTTAAAAAGGCACCCTGCATATTGGCTGGAAATCGTCTTGATATACTTCATCCTTGTGATGATGTATTGCCTTAATGTCAAACATGGCCTGGAGGTCCGGCTTATCTTGATGAGGGAGATCTACCGCGTCCCATGGAAATGAATCAACCTGACATTCCTTCGGGAAATTTATAAGACTTCCAGCAGACCGTTCCTTTGGTTCTAGAAATTGATCCATTGGTTCAAACCACTTCTCATTCGGATCTAGAATATCAAAATCTAAATGTTGAGTCTTTAACCTAAAGAGATGTGCCACCTCATGGTACATTGATGACTTCAGGAGTTGGGGATGATATCTCTGCGAGAGCTAAAAAGACAGGTAGTTCTTCTACTCTGTCAGAGTCCCATGAGATCAAAGTCATGGAGGCGGATGATTTTAAAGAATCTGCGCCGGTGAAACTCTGGTTGTTACCCAACCTCCATCAGAAGGGACAATCTGACTAGTAGTACGTATCTCCCGACATATAAAAATAATACCGTACTTTTATCCTTACCTGCCCTCACGGAAAGTCAAACACTTCCACCGACATTACCTTCATCATCTGTGGCGGCTCCACCTGGTTACACTGTTGTTTCATGACCTGGGTCACCTTCTCGGACATCTTCGAATTTTGGTTTTCAATATCTCTCTAATAATGAGCCGGAGGCATTATATCTTGCTGGATTTTCTAAGCAAACAGATCTCGACGAAGTTTATGAGACGATGTTAATCTATATTGAACCAGCAAGAGTAGTTTTTCCTCTTTCTCCATGCAAGTCTCCCGGACCAATTCACATGCCTGACCATGATGATTTTATTCCTGACAACCATCATGAGAGGGAGAATAGATATGGTTATTATGGGTCCAGTGTATTTAAACGCTCAACTTATGAAGCTGGTTTGTCTGGTCAACATTGGGGAACTGACGATATAGTTGATATTTATGATTCTGAAAGTGATGAGGTTGAGAATATTCAACGTGACAGGTTTCTAGATGAACCAGTTAATCAGAGAGAAGGTGACTCAGGAATGTTAATGATTTTGGATATTGTTGAACAAACAGAGGATACGTCAGCACCAGAAGATAATCGTAATTTTGATAACATCGAGGACTTTTTGAAGGGGACGAGTGTTGTAAATGAATTTAATGAACATCAATTTGTCAACATTACATCTCCAACCGAGGAATTTGGGATACATTTCGAGAAGGAGATTTTCTCGAATGGTAAAATAGATACTATGCCACCTCCTAATCCTGATGTTCCTTTCCAAATATCAGAGATTATCCTTGATCGTGATGCTGCCTGTCAACTAAGTGATGATGAGGAGAAGCTGATTCTTTATTCACCATTCATTTTACAACAAGCTTACAAGATCTATGGTGATTCTAATCTCATCCTTGCAGCCTCAATGTGTGTTCATAATGCATGGAAATATCATAAGAAACCAGAATACCTTAGAGCTTATCTGAAGGTTTGAAACAAGTTTAAGTTGAATAATGAAGATAAACTTCAAGAACAACGAAATTCGGAGATTAAAAGCATGTGCAAAATTTTGATGATCAACAAGGATGGAGTGAAGATTCCACTTTTCTATGTGACGAGAATGGATGATGAGGACTATCAGTTCTCAGAGGCGGATTTTGATAATTTAAAGATGGACTACATTATCTTCATCTACAATTACTTAACTGATCTGAATGAATCTGCGACAATATATCATGCTACTGCAATGAAGGCGGTCTACAGGTTTATTCTTGATTCAATGAGATGGATGTCCGTTCATGATGTTCAGATGGGGTTGGAATCTAGACATAAAAAGATTGGAATCAAACAACCGAATAAAATGATTGATGGATTGCAATACATGTCCTTACTTGAAATTTCAGGAGATACTTAGACGGAACATTGATGTATGCTTTTAAATATTTAAAATGTACACTAATCAACAAATTCTATTCAACAGAAGATAGTGAGATAGTCAAATACATTCTCACAAGATTGAAAAGTCGTCTCAAAACAAGGGAGAATATAAGGAGATATGAGAGAATCGGAGGATTCAAATCAAAAGTACATTTTAGAGGAACAAAATTCCTTTAGATGTTTCAAATAGGATTACATTGTAACTTTCACATTTAATACTAAGAAGGAGATTGTTAGGACCCCGAAATGTATATAGTGTTAATGTGAAACAAGCCTAAATGATGGTTCTTTAGAAGAGGGCTATATAAGGAACCTTAGTAGTCCTAATTAGATAGCCATTGCATTGTAAACTAGTTTAAGAAGCCGTGGAATCTAATTTTACCGATTCTCTCTAATACCTAGTCTGTTCATACCTTATTGAGTCTAACTCAATCTTATCACATCTTCAATTCTCACTATGATCTAACCTATCATTTAATGATGAGACCCTTGACACATGAATATCAATGAATGTGAAGATTAACCATTAAGATTGGGTGAGAAAGTCAATCGGTCAAGATTGAATTTCTACGGATCTCTTGAAATCTATCCATAACAGTGGCTAAACTTAGTGAATCTAGGGAGCCTTGGATCCTGTATATAGCCCTTATCTAAAGGATTCTCCATAACACTAGGGAAACACATTTTACTCCTTCTCGGGGTTCTAACAATCTCCCCCTGAAGTGAGACGGGTTTCCAAAAACTAACTCCCTAGTAAAACATACAACATTACAAGGAAATAATCAACTATTGCTGACTAGCTCCCCACAAATGATGCAGGGCCGTTGATGAAGATCTTGAATCTTCACTTTAAATAAACAAATGAATTCGCATCTTTAACATTGTCTTGGTCAATCATTACGTTCCAACCTCTTCCTTTACATCCTCGAATTGTCGCGCTAACCATCTTCTTTAGACATTGTTTGAGCTTTGAACTTCATCGTGATATCTTTGTTTTTTCAACGGTCTTTGAGTTTGCACAGCAAAAATGCGCATTAACTTGACATTCATCGTCGCATCACTTCATGTTGTTGGAAAGATTTTGAAATCTTGGAATCTCCCTCTTCAAAGTACTTGGGCTTTCCTACCACTTAGAACGATTTTGAAATAAACATCTTCTAAATTAGCACGATTATCGGAAAATTGCTAAAGTCCCGGCTTTTGACTAAACCCCAATGGAGAAAGATCTTCTTCGAAATCACCTAGCTCCCCTAACACTTAACTTGATTAGTAAGCTCGAAAAACTTGAGAAACTCCCCCGAAATGTATGGGGCATACAACCAATCAAGTGTATACTCATCACATATATGATAGCCTCATTTATTCATATATTGTAGGTATCAATATAGTTAGCTTTGATCGTTGGCTCCTTCGAAGTTCCTAACGTCTCCAATACTCCCCCAAGGATGTGGAAGTCTCCAATATAGTTGGATTTTGTCTCTTTGAAGTCCGAGTCCAATACCGTATGCGTATTAAAGTCACAATGTTAAGTCCAAGTCCCATATTGAGGTATGGAAGTCATAATGTTAATTCCGAGTCCCATACCGAGTGTATGGAAGTCATAGTTGAATCACCATTTAACTTTGATTATGAAACGCTGTCGAATTCTAGAAACTCCCCTTGATTAGAAATGCCATCGTATGTGCACAAATTTCAATTTTAGAAACCTTTGAATGCTCAAAGATTGTAGGGGGAGAATAAACCAATCTTCATCTTTAACTCCCCATAAGATGCGAGCGTTCCTTTAAATTCTTCTTTGCTTCTTGTTGAATCAAACGATAACTCAAACATACTTACATCAACCATATCTATATCTCCCCCATAATGATGTTTGCATGAAATAAAAGCTTCATTGTTTAAATTGGTTGATGTAATCGGCAATTCCCCAAAATATCATAATAACATGTATGAGAAAAGCCGTGTGAATCCGAGCCTTGAAAGAATAAGAAAAATGTGCTTTGGAAGTCCAGATTCGGTAAAGGACCAATCCTGAAAATTCTGTTAAAAGTCAGGGGCCAAAACTGCCAAAATGTGGCTAAGATTCGGTCAGGGACTGCCCTTGCAAAATCCTTAAACCTTTCAGGGACGAAAAGTGAAAATATCCACCAGATTCAGTAATTGGACTGAAATTAGCTTATTAGGCTTGTCAGATTCGTTAGGTCCAGTAAGCAATTTTGTTGAGCCTTGTAGTTCGGTATGCCCAACAAGCTTGTATTCAAGTAACTAGATTCGGTAGATCCATCAAGAATGTAATGGGCTTCTAACTATAACCAAAACAAATAGTTAAGGCCACTAATAATGATTTACCGAATTAGGAATATGAACCGATTCAAACGTTTGATCTGTTAAACCGAGGCTTATACCGAATCACCGTCTACCAAAGCGCATACCGAAGCACATACCGGAGAATCATCAATACAGAGTTTCGAAGATGCAATACAAAATCGAGTTTAGATACCGAAGCTGCTTTTACCGAATTAGATTCGTAACCATCATCATCAAATATCTGCTACTACCGTCATGTTGATGAACATCAAATCATCGAATTAAAAATGCAAAATGATTTGAATTCATCCACTGGCTAGCGATTAAGAATAAATGAAGAGAAACTTTGTCCAAAACAACAACATGTAGCAAATTATTTGGAAGAACACAAAATCGCCATTGTCAAACTCGTATGAACACAAAAATGGTACTCGAATTTTAAAGGATGTTAACATATGATTCCTTTGTAAAATATACTTCAAATCATTTATAGAACCTTCGTAAGTCATCAATTTAACCTGAATCATCCTCCAATCCTTGAATTCGATCTCCATTGAAGACAGTTGACTTTTGAAACGATGCTTTGACTAGAAAATTTGAACACGATTCTTCATATTTGGATCTGTAAATATACAATTAGCTTGCGAAGAGATTCATAAAAACTCTGCAATTTTACAATTCTTGATTTCATTGCGAAACGATTCAGAGCACAAAACACTTTGACTTTTAGAAGAATGAAGAACTTGAGATCGAATCACATGAATCTATTAACGAGAGTTAGGAAACATGTAAGGATCATGTTTCTGTAAAGAAATTATGATGAGAAACATGAATGATGAGTTTTTATTTTTGGCTCCATGATGATGATGAACAAACACTGTAGTTGTATAAATCATGAATATGATTTTGTAATCTGTTAATCTGAAATGATAATGAATATAATATTTGATAATTAGAGACATGTTGGTGAATTTTTGAGTTTGTGTTTGAGATTTGATTTGAATATGTGTCGGTTTAAATGAAATTGTGTTTTTGATATGTGATTTAGATAATTATTGTGAGATTCGGTAATGTGTGAAAAGGATTCGGTCCAAAATTTTTTTGGAAATTTTTCGAATATTTTTGAAGATATTAATATCTTCATGATGAAGGTTTGAGGTTGAAGGTTTGAAGATGTATGTATTTGGTGTTTGGAGGTTTGAAGGTGAAGGAAAAACATTCATAATATACATAAGGATCTCCTTCTTATGATGAAGGCCAAAGCTCTTGATACCAGTTGATAGGACCCTTAACACATGAATATCAATGAATGTGAAGATTAACCATTAAGATTGAGAGAGAAAGTCAATCGGTCAAGATTGACTTCCACGGCTCTCTTGAAATCTCTACATAACAGTAGCTAAACTTAGTGAATCTAGGGAGCCTTGGATCCTTTATATAGCCCTTATCTAAAGGATCCTCCATAAGGCTAGGGAAACACGTTTTACTTCTTCTCGGGGTTCTAACAATCCTAACTCTTATTATTTAATCATTAAGCATATAAACACAAATCTTGATCATGGCAGAATCAAACTAAACAAATGATCATCACAGAAACATAATTATACAGTTATGGAAAAGTCTATAAACTACATAATTCGAAGCTCGAAGCCAGCGACTTTGATAGATCCAACTGGCGGCTAAGGGTCTGGAAGCCGGAGGCTTCATCTTATGATTTCAGCAATTTGCAGTTTTCGTCCAAGTTACCACCATGAACATTTAGTTCATGATAGAAGACAAATAAAAATCATAAAATAAAGACTTAGACATACTTAAAAATAAAGATGCGATAAAATAAAGATAGAATTACCTCAAAAGTTAAAGGTAAATTGAATAACTTGAATAATCTTGAATGCTTAAAGGATTTTACAATGAAAGAAACTTGAAATAAACCCTAAAACTAATAAAATTCGTAACTACAAACTATGAAAATTCTGCTCTCCCTAAACAACAAAATTAAGCATCTATTTATAGATTTCGAAAATCGCCACCTAAGTCAGCAGCTCAGGTTCTCTAGTCGGTGGCTAGGACCTAGTCGTTGACTTTTTCTTCAAGATTTACTTTATTTTCACGCTAAATTAACTTTAACCGTATTGTTGAGCCGGCGGCTTAGCTTCGCCAGCCGGGAGCTTGTGTGTCTTCCGGATTAAACTAAATCTTTTCCATATTTATCTTGAAATTGGTGTTTACATACAAGTAACTCTAGCTGGTAGCTCTGATGTATTTTTCTTGGTCAACAAGTTCTTCGATTTTTGACTTGAATTCTGGAACTTTCTAGAATTTCCCTGTAAAGCCGACGGCTTGGAGACCTTAGCCGGCGGCTAACCTTTGACTTTTTGAATTTTTGCTCTTTTTCTTCACTTTTTAACATGTTTTATCACATTTTCTAAACAAACGCATTAAAAGCATCTTTTTACAAGAATTGTTAACTTTTATCCAAAAAGGTGTTGAAAACTATATTTAAATAACAAGATAATGCGTAGAAAGCATGTATAAAATATGTATAATTCGAGCGTTATCAAAAAATCTAAGGAAGAATAAGATGGCTAGCATCAACATTAATCGACGGTATTGAATTAAAAACCGTCAAGATCTCTTCGAGCACGATATAGAGATAATGAAGCAATATATCCGTGAATTGGTTAGGGAAACAAAGAAATCATCTTCTGGTCCCAAATAGTTCTATGTTCACCAAATACAACATTTATGTTTTCGTATTTAGTTTTTTTTAGGATCTTTAGAATAGGCTATGCATATTTATTGTTCAAAATTCTTGTATGATGATATTTTATTCTCAGTTAATCTTAATAAAATCAAGAATTTCTTTATCATGATCTTGTCCTTCTCTCTTATAATATGTTGTTATGTGAATCTTACATGTTTAAATTACGTTGTAAATTTCTTCCAACAATTGTTTGAACTAACATCGACTTAACTATGTTTTGAAGAAACATGATTCGAGGATCAAACAGCGAAGGATATAGAAAAGTTACAATGACTAATGTGACGACCCGGAAATTTCTGACCAAATTTAAACTTCATTCTTATATGAATTCGACACGATAAGCAAAGTCTATAATGTTGAGTCTAAAAATGTCTGAAACTGTTTACATGAATGCAATTAACCTTTGACCAATTCCCGATGATTCACGAACAAGTGTTGCAATATATATATATATATATATATATATATATATATATATATATATATATATATATATATATATATATATATATATATATATATATAGGGGCAGGATCAATGGGGAAGTAACCAATCGGGGGGAAGCGGGGGGAAGCAAAATGTTTTTTTTTTCGTTTTTTTTGAATTTTTTTTTCCGGAATCAAGATTACTCAAAAATATGAACATTTAGAAGAGACACTTCGTGATGAATGTTATTATTTAGGCGGGAAAACGATCGACAAAAATAACATTCAAGATAATATTGTTCGTGAAGAATATATGAACGTTTTTTTTTCCATGTTTTGTGAAGTAAAATTTAGCTCGATTTAGAGTTTAGGGTTTAGGGTGTGGTGTTTTGGGTTTATTCCATAAACTCAAAATACCAAACCCTAAACCCTAAACCCTAAACCCTAAACTCTAAACCGTTCATGTTAAAAACTCATTCTAAATCCTAAATCTAAACCCTAAATCTAAACCCTAAACCCTAAATTTCTAAACCCTAATATCTAAATCCTATAAACCCTAATATCTAAACCCTAATATATAAACTCAAATAGCTAAAACCTCAAAATACGCTCGAAAAACACGATAATTGTTATATATTACTTCTTCGAGCGTTTTCCCGCCAAAATAAAAACATTTATCACAAAGTGTCTCTACTAAATGTTCATATGTTCATCTCATCTATAATGTTCGTGAACAAAGTTTTTTCAAAAAACGAAAAAAAAAAGTTTTTGCTTCCCCCCGCTTCCCCCCGAATGGTTACTTCCCTCTTGATCCTATATATATATATATATATATATATATATATATATATATATATATATATATATATATATATAGGTATTGAAAATAATAAAATATAAATGAATCATTAGAATTTAAAATGTAAAGTAATATATATATATATATATATATATATATATATATATATATATATATATATATATATATATATAGGGGCAGGATCAATGGGGAAGTAACCAATCGGGGGGAAGCGGGGGAAGCAAAATGTTTATTTTTTTCATTTTTTTTGAATTTTTTTTCCGGCATCAAGATCACACAAAAATATGAACATTTAGAAGAGACACTTCGTGATGAATGTTATTATTTAGGCGGGAAAACGATCGACAAAAATAACATTCAAGATAATATTGTTCGTGAAGAATATGAACGTTTTTTTTTCATGTTTTGTGAAGTAAAATTTAGCCCGATTTAGAGTTTAGGGTTTAGGGTTTAGGGTTTGGTGTTTTGGGTTTATTCCATAAACTCAAAACACCAAACCCTAAACCCAAAACCCTAAACCCTAAACTCTAAACCGTTCATGTTAAAAACTCATTCTAAATCCTAAATCTAAACCCTAAATCTAAACCCTAAACCCTAAATTTCTAAACCCTAATATCTAAACCCTAATATCTAAACCCTAATATATAAACCCAAATAGCTAAAACCTCAAAATACGCTCGAAAAACACGATAATTGTTATATATTACTTCTTCGAGCGTTTTCCCGCCAAAATAAAAACATTTATGACAAAGTGTCTATACTAAATGTTCATATTTTCATCTCATCTATAATGTTCGTGAAAAAAGTTTTTTCAAAAAATGAAAAAAAAAAAGTTTTTGCTTCCCCTCGCTTCCCCCCGAATGGTTACTTCCCTCTTGATCCTACCACTATATATATATATATATATATATATATATATATATATATATATATATATATATATATATATATATATATATATATATATAAATGTAGGTATTGAAAATAATAAAATATAAATGAATCATTAGAATTTAAAATGTAAAGTAACAATTAGAATAATTAAATTACTGTTGTTATATATATATATATATATATATATATATATATATATACATATATATATATATATATATAATATATGAATATTAACTACTCAGTAAAAGTCATCACATAATATAATACATAAATAATAAATGATATTGTATTTAATTACAAGTTTGAATATATATAATTGTTATATTAACATTATTATCATTATTTTCATTATCATTATTGTTAATATAAATACGTGTATTTTTAATATTAAACGATTCTAAAATAAAGTATATATATATATATATATATATATATATATATATATATATATATATATATATATCTATAAAATTTGAGATGTAAAAGTGATGATATTATTAATATTATTAATACCATTAATAATACCAATATTATTATAACCAATAAGATTATTATTATCATTTATGTTATTATTAACATTACTAGTAATTAAAATTATCATTTTTGTTAGTATTGATATTATCATATTATTATTTGTCTTTTATTATTATTAGAGTCTGTTAATAATATTATTATTAATAATATTATTATTAGTATTATTAATATTAGTAGTATTAATAAAATTATACTAGTTAATTATATAAAAATAGTAATTAGATATAAATAAATACAGATATATAATCAATATATATATACAGTTATACAAATACATATACATATATAAAATACAGAGATACATATATATAATTACATATACGATTAAATATTTATATAAATGATGTATATATGTTTATAAATACATATAATTATGTATTCTGTTTCCAATCTTTGTCAAACTGTGCTATAAATCAATTTCTGTCTGAAAACTGGTTCAACGAATTTAATTAAGTCATATTATCAAATAAATCCGTACAAATCAATATCAATTTATAGTTTTATTTTATCTCAAGTATTTCCTGTTTGAAAATAAAGGTGTCGACTAATTTTTGCTTTACAATCAAATCAATTCCAGTTGTAAATGAGGTTAATTGATATTACATTATCAACTACCATTTACAAATACCCTTTACAGTTTCCAAATTGATGAATTTAAATCAAAAATAGCAAGAACACAGACATTTACCCTGTTCGTGTTAAATTTTTTAAATGGTTCGATTTCAAATAAATTGTCAAAATGTAAAAGTGCAGTTTTGTTAGAAATCATTTAGCCAAACTATCTGCAAAATTACACGTCCCAATTCCCTCTATCGAGTTCAAATTTTGGAGTCAAAGTTTCAATTTCAAAAGTCAAACGAAGTGTTCATCGAGGAATTTGAGTTCGTTTTCATGTTTCAGATTAAATTAAGGATTCATATAGGTTATATGAATGATTTAGAACCTTTTTCAAGTTGTAATTATAGTCTAAAACGTACCAAAATTTTGAATTTGATTTTGAGTTTATAACGGGTTCTTCATAACTGTAGCTGCTTCTTTTTAATTATTCTGTTTGTTTTTAATTGATAAAAACAACCATTATGATTCGTTTCTTTTTCAATTACAAGTGTTAAAACAATCAATTAAACCCGATGTTAGTATATTTAATCTCTGGTCGATTAGTTATCTAATGAAGAAGAAGAACAGGTTATTAAATGGGTTTTAAATATTTTCTTGAGTTATAAAACAAAAAAAAGTATGGGATGGAGGGATGGTTTGCTGGGTTGTCGGGTTAGCGAGAGGTTATGGGTTTGAGCCTGGGCGATGACAATATTTTTTTTAAACTCTTCCTTTAAGGGTAGTCTCATTTTTATTTTATTGTTATTATTATTATTATTATTATTATTATTATTATTATTATTATTATTATTATTATTTTATTATGATCATTATTATTGTTATAATTATTATTATGATTGTTATTATTAGTAATATAGTAATTATTATTACTACCATAGTTGCAAGTATTATAAGTATTACTAATATTATTATTATTATTATTATTATTATTACTAATTGTTATGAATATTATTATTATTATTATTATTATTATTATTATTATTATTATTATTATTAAGTATTAGAATTATAATTATTATTAGTATTATTATGATTATGTATTACGAACATTAGTTATTAGTATTATCATTATCATTATTACTAATACAAGTATTAGTAACATTGATAAATTTTATTATATTATTAATAAAAGTATTATTATTAAGATTACCACTAGTAATAAAATTGTTATAATAATAATTATTATTATTATTAAGTATTAGGTATTATTATCAAAATTATTATTTTCATTACCAGTACTATTAAATTATTCATTTTATTAAAGATTACTAATATTATCATTAATGTGAGATTTATTATAAAAACTATCGTTAATATTATCATTTATAGAATTATTAATACTATTCTCATTATTATTAATATTAGTACTATCATTATTATTATTGTTATCACTTAAAATATTATCTTAGTATTAATAAAAAAATGATATTTATATATAAATATATTAATACATATAACATAACAAAATTTAATATTTTTATGTACAAAATGAATATACGAAACATATGTATATTAATAATATAAAAAGGATATAACTAATATATTTATATATATATTTATTCGATTACAACTATGTATATTAATAAATATACAAATGATATAGGTTCGTGAATCCGAGATCAACCCTACACTTGCTCAATGTCGTCATATGTATTTTTACTACAAAATACAATATGGCGAGTTTCATTTACTCCCTTTTATATATATTTTTGGGACTGAGAATACATACGCTGCTTTATAAATGTTTTACGAAATAGACACAAGTAATCGAAACTACATTCTATGGTTGGATTATCGAAATTAAATATGCCCCTTATTAGCTTGGTAGCCTAAGAATTAGGGAAATGGTCCCTAATTGACGTGAATCCTAAAGATAGATCTATGGACCTTGACACGTCCCATTCGGGTTACGAATGCTTTAGTACTTCGATTATCATGTCCGATGAGAGTCCCAGAATGAAGGGGATATTCTATATGCATCCTGTTAGTTCGGTTATCAAGCGTTCACCATATGAATGATTTTTATCTCTATGCAGTTTGTGAAATGCCTGATATGAGATGTATATTGGAAACGAAAATCTTGTGGTCTATTAAAATTATGGAAATGATCAATTATGATAAACTAATGAACTCACCAACTTTTTGGTTGACACTTTAAAGTATGTTTATTCTCAGGATTGAAAGGAATCTTCCGTTGTGCATTTACTCAATTTAAAGATATTACTTGGAGTCATTCATGGTATATTTCAAAAGATGTTTCATTCAAGCCATTGAGTTCAGTAAAGATTATGATTAAGTAAATGACAGATTAGATCCTTTATAGTTGGATATTATGAAATGGTATGCATGCCTGTTAACTTTCGATATAATGAAAGTTTGTCTTTTAAAACGAATGCAATGTTTGTAAAATGTATCATATAGAGGTCAAATACCTCGCAATGTAATCATATGTTATTGTATTCTTTCTTATGGATTAGGACGGGTCTTTACTTGTGGTATCAGAGCGGTGGTCTTAACAAACCAGGTCTGCATTAGTGTGGCTAACTGATAGTCGTTAGGATGCATTAGTGAGTCTAGACTTCAACCATGTCTGCATGTCAAAAAGTTTTGCTTATCATTTATGGTCGGAAATTGCCTGCTTATCATTCCTAGTCTAGACACATCTTATTACATTGATTGCATGAATAGTGTATAGACAAAATTCATATCTTAGCATATCTGCTAATTCATATCTTAGCATATCTGCTAATTCATATCTTAGCATATCTTTTATTGTAAAGTTTGCCTGACATATTCCATAAATCCCTCCGTAATCTACGAAATCTTTTGTGCTATATATATATATATATATATATATATATATATATATATATATATATATATATATATATATATATATATATATATATATATATATATATAGATATTCTATGTAAGTAGAATACCATCCGATAACCAGAAATCATTGCATATCAAAAAATCCTTTATTCAAGCGTACGTAATAGAATTCATCATTAGTTCGAGTCCCTCGGATTCCGAAATGGAATCCCACTCAAGCTCCGAAAGAAGTGTGACTGGAATGGATCAACCAATCAGCCATCATCTATTCTGGATGAATTGGGGATGGGTTCGTAGCCTCCTTAATAATTGGAAACAAGAAGAAGGCGATCCTTTCCATCCACCACAATGCCCTCTTGGCGAAGAACCTGAAGCACTTACTGGCGAACCTGTTCGAAACACCATTTTCTCTCTCATTTCCAGAGTATCTTGTCACAATTATATACTATACCAAATTCTAGATCTCATTTATCCGCTAGTCCGAACCGACAACCATCCTGGTGTAATAGAAGAAGTCAACGAGCTTCGCTCTCGGGTAGTGGCTTTGGAGAATATGGTGCAAAGGTTACAAACACCAGCAGCATAACCAGTACCACTATCAGCAACACCAACAGCACCATCACCACCACCAACAATAACATCCGCATCCCACACTTCAACATCAAAACCTATATCCCACGAGCACCAATATCATACGCTCTATAGATACCAAGGAATACCAACAACAACAAATGATGAGGTATTGATTCATAACTTCATTGAAGAAAGATTTTGCAGCGAATATGTAATCTCCAAAATCTTAGAGATTATTCTGATTCTGATTACAAATTAGATGAGTGAATAGAGACAGTAGAGTAGAAACCCTAACCGGAATGGTGCATGATTTACAAGCTAGATTTGTTTTACCAACAACATCAATAGTACCGTCAGCATCACCGCCAGCATCACCATCAGTATTACCAACGCCAGCAACATCAATAACACTACAAACTCCACCAGTTACATAACCACCAACGATATCGACCACACCATCCCCAATAGATATATTGAAATAATGAGTTATGGAGTATTAACTCATTATCTCCAAGAATTTATATAATATTTGTGTATATAAATTTTGCAAACCATAATATATCTTTTCGTACTAAGCTATTACATGTGAATTTTAACTGGTAGATACTACTTGATAATTCATGTTACTAATATGCTATAATGCACATCTTTCGTTAACAACTTAACCACCGTTAACTACAATCTCTACTTCAATTCAATAAATTCCATGTCATAATAAATCAAGTGTACTATTCATATACATGTTTGATATTACGCTTTCATTTTCACTGTACTCGAAACTTTCTAGAAAACATCATCCATCGAGTAAACATCAATAATGAAGTATTGATGCATGATTTCATTTACGTTGAAGTAATAATCCACGAAGATTACAAAATTTCTAAAGTTTTAGAGATTATTCATTTCTAGTTCCAGCCGAAAATCAAATGAGTTTAATTTAATATTAACTCATTAAATCTACATTACATCTGAAGAAAAAATATACATATATATATATATATATATATATATATATATATATATATATATCTTCATAGAGACTGTAATAAAATTTATATGTACAAAATATGAATTGTGAAAATTTTTTTTAACGGGTAGGTAATACCCGAAAGATATATAAGTTCACAATTAATATGTTACATACTTCGATTCTGATTCAACAATCATCAACTATACTCACTACCTTCAAAACGATACACATTCTTTCATATAAATCAAAACAACCATTCTCATCCAAATTTAATTGCATAATCTGATTTTGACAATTCCAAGTCAAGACTTAACAGAAGACATCACTCTTAGATTCTTACATCTTTCAAAGCTATACTTTGACTTCAAAACAGTGCTAGAACATCATATGTATATTAACTATTACAATCTGTGTTCGAACCCTTCGAAATTCCTGAAGATACTTCAAATAATGAACAATCGAGATGATGATCCAACCACATGTTACCCACAGTTATGTACCTAAAAAACTCTTGAAATAAAATTAAAAGTTTAAACACGTATCCATGTCAGATTCTGTGGCATTTATTAGCAAAAATAACTTTGTGATTCCTTTTCAAAGTAGCCAGTTTTGTCATAGCTCCAGCAAGTCAACTTTGACTTTTCAGTTGAAACATCTTATTATAACCTCGATATATACGTTTCCCTTTCGCTATCGTTACCGGGGAACCGTTTATGTTCCACCACATCAGCAATAAACTTACCAACAACTCCACTGATCTTTAATTTTTCCGAAAAATCATTATATTTATCGAAACCCCATCATTTACTCATCCGCATCTTGTAACAAGAATTGCCATACCAATTACTGAAAATCAGTAATCAGTATTTTGAAATCTCGCAGTGTTTCTACTTCAACAGTTATATATATACATATAACGTCTATCTCCTAAACTTACATACTTCGAATGTGAAGTTTCTGAAAAACACCTCGAACTGCGGAATAGTTCTCGAAATGCTGATGAAGCAGCAAAAACTATAAACGACCTTAACGGTAAAAAGTTTGATGATAAAGAATAGTGTGTTGGCAAAGCTCAGAAAAAGAGAAGGTTTGGAACTAGAAAACGAATTGAGCAAAGTATGAAGGAGACTGTGGAAAAATCACAAAGACTAAACATGCCTTCAAAGGATCCAAATGATTCAGTATCTACTGAAGTCATTAACGAATACCTTGCTCCTGACTCTAAACCCTTGCGGACAATATTCTTCATCATCTTCTGATATTAGAAATTCTAAGATATCATCGTATCTTTCATTATAAATATCCTCCATATTTCTGAAGATATTTCCATAATTATTCTTATCTGAAATCATTTACCTCTTCGCGTTATCTGTATTACGTCATAACAGAAACTATTTTAGTTTCTAAATTTTGAAACTTTCGAGTTTAAAAGAAGAATGTTTTTAAAGTAGTGTTGGGAACTGAAGCATGAGTTAGTATAATATAATGACACTTGATCAACGTGATTATATTACAGTAAGTCATGATGAGTTTCTAAATGGAACGTGATGATTCACAGATCATAAGGTCATCATGTGCCATGTTATACGACTCTTGTATTCTACTTAACCTCTAGACATATTAAGAAAATATTTTTCTTGATGATTCGATCATTTCCAGGATATTCTGGTAATTTGACAAATCAATATCGTGCGATTACGATTTTCTTCTTAGAACATTAACTATGTTCATTTCAAAATCCAAACCTACAAATTCTGGACCATTATTTGCTTGACTAGAAGTCGGGAAGAGGAGACAAAAATATGCAACTCTTGAATATAAAAGAAAATATAAGCTCGACAACAACACATAAATTACAAACCATGCATATCAATACGTATTGCCACGTTAACGCACGGAAGAATTAAAATTACTATAACCACAAGGTAATAGTAGAAATAAATAAAATCCTCCGGTGGTAGATGAAAATGAAGAATGACATATATGAAAGTTAGAAGTATATTGAGAACCAGAACTGGATGGAGCATATTGAAGAATGCTTCAAAGTATGAGTTGAGGGAGAAAGAATAGAAGGTGTGCGTGTGGAAATAAGAAACGAAAGGGGTAAATTTATAGTAAAATATCTTAAAGAGCAATCAAAATGGATGATCGCATTTAAAGTGGATCCTAATCAAAATGGATCCTAATTATCTACGTCAAAAGATATGACGAATCCACATTTACCCATTTCACTCTTTTATGATAGCTTCACTTATACTCTTCACATAAATGAATTGTTTTATTTATATTACTCATTGATGATAAAACTCTAAATTACAACTCATATGAGCCATGAAAACATATGTATTGTCAGTCATGACGATTCCAATCAAATTTCGGGACAAAATTTCTTAAACGGGTAGGTACTGTGACGACCCGGAAATTTCCGATCAAATTTAAACTTCATTCTTATATGAATTCGACACGATAAGCAAAGTCTATAATGTTGAGTCTAAAAATGTCTGAAACTGTTTACATGAATGCAATTAACCTTTGACCAATTCTCGACGATTCACGAACAAGTGTTGCAAATATATATATATATATGTGTGTGTATATATATATATATATATATATATATATATATATATATATATATATATATATATATATATATATATATATATATATATATGTATATATAGATAAATATAAATGTAGGTATTGAAAATAATAAAATATAAATGAATCATTAGGATTTAAAATGTAAAGTAACAATTAGAATAATTAAATTAATGTTGTTATATATATATATATATATATATATATATATATATATATATATATATATATATATATATATATATATATATAATATATGAATATTAACTACTCAGTAAAAGTCATCACATAATATAATACATAAATAATAAATGATATTGTATTTAATTACAAGTTTGAATATATAATTGTTTTATTAACATTATTATCATTATTTTCATTATCATTATTGTTAATATTAATACGTGTATTTTTAATATTAATCAATTCTAAAATAAAGTAAGTGTATATATGTATATATGTACATATATATGTACATATATATATATATATATATATATATATATATATATATATATATATATATATATATATATATATATATATATATATATATATATATATATATATATATATAATTTGAGATGTATAAGTGATGATATTATTAATATTATTAATATCATTAATAATACCAATATTATTATAACCAATAAGATTATTATTATCATTTATGTTATTATTAACATTACTAGTAATTAAAATTATCATTTTTGTTAGTATTGATATTATCATATTATTATTTGTCTTTTATTATTATTAGATTTTGTTAATATTATTATTATTAATAATATTATTATTAGTATTATTAATATTAATAGTATTAATAAAATTATACTAGTTAATTATATAAAAATTGGAATTAGATATAAATAAATACAGATATATAATCAATATATATATATATATATATATATATATATATATATATATATATATATATATATATATATATATATATATATATATATATATACAGTTATACAAATACATATACCTATATAAAATACAGAGATAAGTATATATAATTAAATATACGATTAAATATTTATATAAATGTTGTATATACGTTTATAAATACATATAATTATGTATTCTGTTTCCAATCTTTGTCAAACTGTGCTATAAATCGATTTCTATCTACAAACTGGTACAACGAATTCAATTAAGTCATATTAGCAAACAAATTCTTAAAAATCAATGTCAATTTATAGTTTTGTTTTATCTCAAGTATTTCCTGATTGAAAATAAAGGTGTCGACTAATTTTGCTTTACAATCAAATCGATTCCAGTTGTAAACTAGGTCAATTGATATTACATTATTAACTACCATTTACAAATACCCTTTACAATTTCCAAATTGATGAATTTAAATCAAAAATAGCAAGAACACGGACAGTTACCCTGTTCATGTTAAAATTTTTTTAAAGGTTCGATTTCAAATAAATTGTCAAAATGTAAAAGTGCAGTTTTGTAAGAAATCATTTAGCCAAACTATCTGCAAAATTACACGTCCCAATTCCCTCTATCGAGTTCAAATTTTGGAGTCAAAGTTTTAATTTCAAAAGTCAAATGAAGTGTTCATCGAGGAATTCGAGTTCGTTTTCATGTTTTAGATTAAATTAAGGATTCATATAGTTTATATGAATGATTTAGAACCTTTTTCAAGTTGTAATTATAGTCTAAACGTACTAAAATTTCAAATTTGATTTTGAGTTTATAACGGGTTCTTCATAACTGCAGCTGCTTCTTTTTAATTATTCTGTTTGTTTTTAATTGATACAAACAACCATTATGATTCGTTTCTTTTTCAATTACAAGTGTTAAAACAATCAATTAAACCTGATGTTAGTGTATTTAATCTCTGGTCGATTAGTTATCTGATGAAGAAGAAGAACATGTTATTAAATGGGTTTTAAATATTTTCCTGAGTTATAAAACAAAAAAATAATGGGATGGAGGGATGGTTTGCTGGGTTGTCGAGTTAGCGAGAGGTTATGGGTTCGAGCCTGGGCGATGACAATATATATTTTTTAAACTCTTCCTTTAAACGTAGTCTCATTTTTATTTTATTGTTATTATTATTATTATTATTATTATTATTATTATTATTATTATTATTATTATTATTATTATTATTATTATTGTTATTATTATGATCATTATTATTGTTATAATATTATTATGATTGTTATTGTTAGTAATATAGTAATTAATATTAATACTATAGTTGCAAGTATTATAAGTATTACTAATGTTATTATTATTATTATTATTATTATTATTATTATTACTAATTGTTATGAATATTATTATTATTATTATTATTATTATTATTATTATTATTATTATTATTATTATTATTATTATTATTATTATTATTACTATCATTAAGTATTAGAATTATAATTATTATTAGTATTATTATGATTATGTATTACGAACATTAGTTATTAGTATTATCATTATTACTAATACAAGTATTAGTAACATTGATAAATTTTATTATTATTATTATTATTAACAAAAATATTATTATTAAGATTACCACTAGTAATAAGATTGTTATAATTATTATTATTATTAAGTATTAGGTATTATTATCAAAATTATTATTTTCATTACCAGAACTATTAAATTATTCATTTTATTAAAACTTACAAATATTATCATTAATATGAGATTTATTATAAAAACTATCGTTAATATTATCATTTATAGAATTATTAATACTATTATCATTATTATTAATATTAGTACTATCATTATTATTATTGTTATCACTTAAAATATTATCTTATTATTAATAAACAAATGATATTTATATATAAATATATTAATACATATAACATAACAAAATTTAATATTTTTATGTACAAAATGAATATACGAAACATATATATATATATATATATATATATATATATATATATATATATATATATATATATATATATATATATATATATATATATATATATATATATATATATATATATATATATATATATATATTAATAATATAAAAAGGATATAACTAATAAATTTATATATATATTTATTCGATTACAACTATGTATATTAATAAATATAAAAATGATATAGGTTCGTGAATCCGAGGTCAACCCTACACTTGTTCAATGTCGTCATATGTATTTTTACTACAAAATATAATATGGTGAGTTTCATTTACTCCCTTTTTATATATATTTTTGGGACTGAGAATGTCATACATCCAAATAGGGTCGGGGAAATATGACTTCACAATATCACAACACAAGTATGTATAAATGAGAACGACTCTAAATGAGACGTTTTAACAAAATTTGATTTACAGCGGAAACATACTAATGTTTTGCACAATGAAATTCGTGTGTAAATAACAAATGATAAGACTAATATGTGGACTCCAATGCAACAGCTAACTAAGCATCATAGGGCAGCACACAAGCTAATCTTTACCTGAGACAAACATGCTTAAAGTGTCAACACAAAGGTTGAGTGAACATCATAGGGTTAGTAATCATAATAAGTTTTAGACCACAAGATTTAATTCAAAATATCAAAATATTCTGTATGCCATGAATTATAATATCGAACTAAAAATTAACCCCTGACACTGTACGGGTGTCGGCAATAATTATTATGTACCCCCTTGACGATTACGCCAATGGGTAGAGACATCACTCTCAATATGCCTACTCACAATAATTAAGCTTGCAAATTCCAATTCCAGCAATTAACGATATTATGGCGGGGATTTGCATGTAACAATAAATACATGTTTAATAAAAGTCTCACGAAATTGCATATCAAATAGTTTAGGTACTTGTGCCTAAATTGTAAATCATTTTAAAAGCAAGCATGTGTCTCACCCCAAAGTTTATAAAACAGTTACGAAATAGTAGAAAGAGGGGCTATGAAGTTCACCTTAGTAGTAAGTAAGTAATTACACGTAAGAAGTATGAACGGAGTATGTAATCGGAGATCTCAACCTAGAGATATAACGTTTGATCAGTTAATGTCTAATAGACATAAAGTTTGTTTATTAATATAGCAACTATATTAACAGTGACGGTTTTCGAGAAAAGTTCCTATTTCTCAAAAGTTTCTATTTTTGGAAACCTACTATTTATGGAAAGCTTCCACTTATAGTAAGTCCCTAGTTTAGGAAGTTCGTATAAATCGTACGTTATTCTTTGATTATAACCTTCTCGTATTTTAGGTGTATAGATACGATACGTTATCATATTATTATACTTAGTATTTATTATATATGTAAAAACATTATGTGATAAGTATAACTTAGTTAATTTAGGATGATAAATATAAGATAAGTTTATATGTTATAGTATTATTATATAATATTATCACTTTATTTAATATCTTAGATATATTAGACTTTAAATAATTTAGGTAAGTTTTAATTCTTCCAACTTTTATCTTATCTAAATTGTAACCTATGTGAGTTTAAATTTATCATTATCATCTTATCATATTAACCTCTTAATTATGTCTTAATCACATTACTTTTATTCATAACAAGCCACTTTATTTTCATAATCATTATCCTTTATATTTAATATAAAATCTCATCATCTTTATATTTACATGTTCATATTTACCTCAATATTATTAACTTTATTATCATGTTTATAATAACATAACGTTTAGTCAAAATCTCATAATCGTAATACATACCTTATAATCATAATTATAATTTTATACATTCACATGATACTTATAGTGTAATCTTTATTATGTTAATCATGCTTACATGTTTATATTTATAATATGTTTCATGTATATATGAAAGTTAATACATATTATAAAGTTTTTAATTATAATAAGGTGTCGTTAGATATAAAAGTATATAGATAACTTGAAATCTAGTTTTCTTTCATATTTTTAAATCTAGATATTCTATTGTTTATTTTGTAGTCATTTTTATACTTGTATTTTAGAAAGATATTAAACATGTATTAAATTCCTTTAACAGTAAAACGTAATTTACTTCCAAGTCTTCTAGAGAATAAGATTTAGTGTATTATGGAGTCAATGGGTTTAATTGGTTATTAGAACATTCTGTTTATTTAATTTTGCAAGATTATACATACTTCAGGGTCTAAAATTATAATATAACAATATATTTATCTCCTAATTTCGATGGAACATATAAATGGAGTTGCCTTTTTTGCTTTGATTCAAAAGACGATACATATATTTAATTATTATATTTATATATTATATATAGTAGCAGCAATAAATACTTTTACGTAGAATTTGATCACTACGAAAGTGATTGACTTAAGAGCTGAAGTTTTAGTTATTGTTATCGTGATTAACAACTTTATTGCATCCGCCTTATAAAATTAATAGGATCTAATAATAACATAACAGTAGTCGTTTGAGATTTACCTTCGAAACAAAAAAAAATAAGATGAATGGGTGTTGTTGAGGTTGGAGCTCGACAGGAACATCAACACAGCAACACAAATTCGACCCAATTGGGTCTGTTTTGATCACGTAAAAATAGCAAGAAAATAGCAGCAAAATAAATCGATCTTTGGGCTGTTTTGGTGGTGACAAACTGCAACAGAAGAGGGCTGTTGGTGGTGATCGAATAACACAGCAAATCAGGAGTGAAACAAGCAGGAACAAAGGCTGTTGAGTGGCGTACTAGGCTGCACAAAATGCAGCAGCTAATCGAACTAAAAAGGTGGTGATATGGGTCAGTTTTGGTGAGGTTTGTAGTCAATTAGGATGGAGGTTTGGAAGACAGAAACAGTCGACTATATTTATAGGTTAATGGACTGTCTTTTGATCACGAAACTTGCAGGAACAAGAGTACTTCTAGGCTGTAACAAGTGGTAACTTTCAGCAGAAACAAGAGTAGAAAAATGTGGCGATTTGAGGCTGGAATGGGTGATTTGAGTGTTGACTAAAGAAGGCTATGATGGGTGATGTATATGAACCGATGGTGGTGGAAAAATGGTTGCAAAAACATGTCGTAATTTGAAGTATGGTGGTGGAAAAATGGTTTATTTGTGATGCCAAAATATGGGAAACATGAGGCCCTTTTTATAGATGATTAGCATGTTGTAATTACATTAGGATTGATAGGAAAACTTAGTGATCAAGTTTTGGATTTATATTGGAGTGCAAGTATTAGAGTTTGATTAGAAATTTAGACTTAGAGTTAGGCTAGGATTAGTTTGCTTAGTGATCAAGTATTTGTTTTTTAAAACCGTCCCATATTATATTTTTATCATTATTATTATTATATAATTCAACATTTATATAATTTATATATTTTTTTTTATTAATTCTAGATATCATTTTATTTATTATTTTGGTCCTATAAAATTAATTATCTTCATTTGTTTCCAAACATATCATAGTTTATATAATTGATACATTTATTATATATATATATTTTTACTATAAATATATTATTTATACATTTTATTTTGATCATAATAATAACATTAATAATAATAATAGTTATTAGGGTTTGGGTTTAATATTTAATATTAGATGATATTAGGGTTTAGTATTTAATGTATAGGATTATGTTTAGGGTTTTAAATAATATTAGGGTTTATAGTATTAATTAGTCATTAGGGTTAGGGTTTAAATACGAGCATTAATTAATGAGTATTTAATATCTAGATAACAACCCTAATGACAATAAACAGGATCAGGAAATGAAACCCTAAGGGCAATTTGTTAATTCAGAATGGAAAAGTGAGGGTTGTTATAGTACCTCCCCGTTAATTTAAACTTCGTCCCGAAGTTTTAGGTATACTTCTCGGATGCATCAATAGTTGAGAAAAGATGGGGATGTTTTTGTCTCATCTGGTCTTCACGTTCTCAGGTATACTCGGGGCCTCTACTTGAATTCCAACGGATCTTAACAATAGGAATAGTGCTCTGTTTCAAGATTTTAGCCGTGAAGTATTGCCACAGCCAATCCTAGAAAGAATAATTGATTAGCGCAAGAAGCATGTTTCGTTTTTACGCAGAGGATAAGAGGAGTTGTGATCTCTTGAGGAGAAAGACGTTCTCGTACCTATGGCGAGTCAATCTATCATTCACTTATGAGTTTAAGTGCAGATTAAAAGAAATATGAATCATTGGCTACAAAGAATAGTTTGCACTGGGTGAGGAAATATCTGAGAAATGCTTTCTTGAGCCAAAAAGATATTAAATTATTGAATTGATGTTTTACGGGGTTGCTTGTGGTTTATCCGTGAGATATCAGAAGTAAAATCTTCTCAACGGTCAACCTTACAAGGGAAAAGTTGACAAGAACATAGAGTTTTGAATGATGAATTCAATGATAAGTTTCAAAGGGCAAGAGGAATTGTGATTACTATGTGGTGTAGAATAATACGAAAAATTTTATATAAACAAGAAATGAAAATTTTTATAGAAGTTCGAGTCGTTTAAGGTGATAATGTAAAAAGGAACGAAGTTCTTAGTAAAACTAGAGTTATGTACAACATGTACTATTTTAAGTAAAATATCTTTTGAATAAAAGAATTGATTTATAAAAGTCAAAGTATAATTTTATATGTACTAGTCAAAAATAAGTAAAGGTAAATTTTATTTACTTTATTGTATGCGATTTATAAAATTTGCACGAATGGAAATAAATAAATTTATAAAATTTCGAGAAGATCGCACAGTAAAATAGTGTGTGTAAAAATTTTGGTAAGCAGAATTTTCAAGTTGGAAAAAGATTGAGTGAAGGATTTTTGATAATTTCAGGTGATATTTGAGCAACAATGTTACGAGGTAATGAAATCTATTGTGTTTAAATGCAGTTGTTGACTATTATTAGGGCATATGTTTTTGAACTAAAATGTGTAAGTGTGAAGTTGTTGCTGACGAGTGAGTTATGAATGGTAGAGTACGAGGATCACCTATTGACTTTGAAATGCCAACAGGCCATGACTAATATTGGAGTCAGAAAACTGGCAGTAAGTGCCCTTATTATATACTCATGGATTGAGTCCGTCATTCACAAAGATTCATAATAACTTGAGCATGAATAATCCGATGTTCACATAGACAGGTATGAAGACACGCTAATGCAGTGACTTTCTGAAATGTCCCGTTCTTATTGATTAAAAACGTTCCATATTAATTGATTTCGTTGCGAGGTTTTGACCTCTATATGAGACGTTTTTCAAAGACTGCATAAATTTTTAAAACAAACCATAACCTTTATTTCATAAATAAAGGTTTAAAAAGCTTTACGTAGATTATCAAATAATGATAATCTAAAATATCTTGTTTACACACGACCATTACATAATGGTTTACAATACAAATATGTTACATCGAAATCAGTTTCTTGAATGCAGTTTTTACACAATATCATACAAACATGGACTCTAAATCTTGTCCTTATTTTAGTATGCAACAGCGGAAGCTCTTAGTATTCACCTGAGAATAAACATGCTTTAAACGTCAACAAAAATGTTGGTGAGTTATAGGTTTAACCTATATATATATCAAATCGTAACAATAGACCACAAGATTTCATATTTCAATACACATCCCATACATAGAGATAAAAATCATTCATATGGTGAACACCTGGTAACCGACATTAACAAGATACATATATAAGAATATCCCCATCATTCTGGGACACCCTTCGGATATGATATAAATTTCGAAGTACTAAAGCATCCGGTACTTTGGATGGGGCGTGTTGGGCCCAATAGATCTATCTTTAGGATTCGCGTCAATTAGGGTGTCTGTTCCCTAATTCTTAGATTACCAGACTTAATAAAAAGGGGCATATTCGATTTCGATAATTCAACCATAGAATGTAGTTTCACGTACTTGTGTCTATTTTGTAAATCATTTATAAAACCTGCATGTATTCTCATCCCAAAAATATTACATTTTAAAAGTGGGACTATAACTCACTTTCATAGATTTTTACTTCGTCGGGAAGTAAGACTTGGCCACTGTTGATTCACGAACCTATAACAATATATACATATATATAAAAGTATGTTCAAAATATATTTACAACACTTTTAATATATTTTGATGTTTTAAGTTTATTAAGTCAGCTGTCCTCGTTAGTAACCTACAACTAGTTGTCCACAGTTAGATGTACAGAAATAAATCGATAAATATTATCTTGAATCAATCCACGACCCAGTGTATACGTATCTCAGTATTGATCACAACTCAAACTATATATATTTTGGAATCAACCTCAACCCTGTATAGCTAACTCCAACATTCACATATAGAGTGTCTATGGTTGTTCCGAAATATATATAGATGTGTCGACATGATAGGTCGAAACATTGTATACGTGTCTATGGTATCTCAAGATTACATAATATACAATACAAGTTGATTAAGTTATGGTTGTAATAGATTTGTTACCAATTTTCAAGTAGCTAAAATGAGAAAAATTATCCAATCTTGTTTTACCCATAACTTCTTCATTTTAAATCCGTTTTGAGTGAATCAAATTGCTATGGTTTCATATTGAACTCTATTGTATGAATCAAAACAGAAAAAGTATAGGTTTGTAGTCGGAAAAATAAGTTACAAGTCATTTTTGTAAAGGTAGTCATTTCAGTCGAAAGAACGACGTCTAGATGACCATTTTAGAAAACATACTTCCACTTTGAGTTTAACCAAAATTTTTGGATATAGTTTCATGTTCACAATAAAAATCATTTTCTCAGAATAACAACTTTTAAATCAAAGTTTATCATAGTTTTTAATTAACTAACCCAAAACAGCCCGCGGTGTTATTACGACGGCGTAAATCCGGTTTTACGGTGTTTTTCGTGTTTCCAGGTTTTAAATCATTAAGTTAGCATATCATATAGATATAGAACATGTGTTTAGTTGATTTTAAAAGTCAAGTTAGAAGGATTAACTTTTATTTGCGAACAAGTTTAGAATTAACTAAACTATGTTCTAGTGATTACAAGTTTAAACCTTCAAATAAGATAGCTTTATATGTATGAATCGAATGATGTTATGAACATCATTACTACCTTAAGTTCCTTAGATAAACCTACTGGAAAAGAGAAAAATGGATCTAGCTTCAACGGATCCTTGGATGGCTCGAAGTTCTTGAAGCAGAATCATGACACGAAAATAAGTTCAAGTAAGATCATCACTTGAAATAAGATTGTTATAGTTATAGAAATTGAACCAAAGTTTGAATATGATTATTACCTTGTATTAGAATGATAACCTACTGTAAAAAACAAAGATTTCTTGAGGTTGGATGATCACCTTACAAGATTGGAAGTGAGCTAGCAAACTTGAAAGTATTCTTGATTTTATGTAACTAGAACTTGTAGAATTTATGAAGAACACTTAGAACTTGAAGATAGAACTTGAGAGAGATCAATTAGATGAAGAAAATTGAAGAATGAAAGTGTTTGTAGGTGTTTTTGGTCGTTGGTGTATGGATTAGATATAAAGGATATGTAATTTTGTTTTCATGTAAATAAGTCATGAATGATTACTCATATTTTTGTAATTTTATGAGATATTTCATGCTAGTTGCCAAATGATGGTTCCCACATGTGTTAGGTGACTCACATGGGCTACTAAGAGCTGATCATTGGAGTGTATATACCAATAGTACATACATCTAAAAGGTGTGTATTGTACGAGTACGAATACGGGTGCATACGAGTAGAATTGTTGATGAAACTGAACGAGGATGTAATTGTAAGCATTTTTGTTAAGTAGAAGTATTTTGATAAGTGTATTGAAGTCTTTCAAAAGTGTATAAATACATATTAAAACACTACATGTATATACATTTTAACTGAGTCGTTAAGTCATCGTTAGTCGTTACATGTAAGTGTTGTTTTGAAACTTTTAGGTTAACGATCTTGTTAAATGTTGTTAACTCAATGTTTATAATATCAAATGAGATTTTAAATTATTATATTATTATGATATTATCATGTATGAATATCTCTTAATATGATATATATACATTAAATGTCTTTACAACGATAATCGTTACATATATGTCTCGTTTAAAAATCATTAAGTTAGTAGTCTTGTTTTTACATATGTAGTTCATTGTTAATATACTTAATGATATGTTTACTTATCATAGTATCATGTTAACTATATATATATATATCCATATATATGTCATCATATAGTTTTTACAAGTTTTAACGTTCGTGAATCACCGGTCAACTTGGGTGGTCAATTGTCTATATGAAACATATTTCAATTAATCAAGTCTTAACAAGTTTGATTGCTTAACATGTTGGAAACATTTAATCATGTAAATATCAATCTCAATTAATATATATAAACATGGAAAAGTTCGGGTCACTACAGTACCTACCCGTTAAATAAATTTCGTCCCGAAATTTTAAGCTGTTGAAGGTGTTGACGAATCTTCTGGAAATAGATGCGGGTATTTCTTCTTCATCTGATCTTCATGCTCCCAGGTGAACTCGGGTCCTCTACGAGCATTCCATCGAACCTTAACAATTGGTATCTTGTTTTGCTTAAGTCTTTTAACCTCACGATCCATTATTTCGACGGGTTCTTCGATGAATTGGAGTTTTTCGTTGATTTGGATTTCATCTAACGGAATAGTGAGATCTTCTTTAGCAAAACATTTCTTCAAATTCGAGACGTGGAAAGTGTTATGTACAGCCACGAATTGTTGAGGTAACTCAAGTCGGTAAGCTACTGGTCCGACACGATCAATAATCTTGAATGGTCCAATATACCTTGGATTTAATTTCCCTCGTTTACCAAATCGAACAACGCCTTTCCAAGGTGCAACTTTAAGCATGACCATCTCTCCAATTTCAAATTCTATATCTTTTCTTTTAATGTCAGCGTAGCTCTTTTGTCAACTTTGGGCGGTTTTCAACCGTTATTGAATTTGGATGATCTTCTCGGTAGTTTCTTGTATAATCTCCGGACCCGTAATCTGTCTATCCCCCACTTCACTCCAACAAATCGGAGACCTGCACTTTCTACCATAAAGTGCTTCAAACGGCGCCATCTCAATGCTTGAATGGTAGCTGTTGTTGTAGGAAAATTCTGCTAACGGTAGATGTCGATCCCAACTGTTTCCGAAATCAATAACTCATGCTCGTAGCATGTCTTCAAGCGTTTGTATCGTCCTTTCGCTCTGCCCATCAGTTTGTAGATGATAGGCAGTACTCATGTCTAGACGAGTTCCTAATGCTTGCTGTAATGTCTGCCAGAATCTTGAAATAAATCTGCCATCCCTATCAGAGTTAATAGAGATTGGTATTCCATGTCTGGAGACGACTTCCTTCAAATACAGTCGTGCTAACTTCTCCATCTTGTCAACTTCTCTTATTGGTAGTGTAGCGACCCCGACAAATCGTCAAATGACGGCGTCATCTACGTATGGTCCCATTACATGGTCGTAAGTCTTTATAACAAAGTTTGACCGAAAAGTATGTCGCATTCATTTCATAAATAAGGGTGTTTCAAAGTTTACAAAAGTAGTTTCCATAACAAGTACATAACGATGTTTAAAGTTTGTATGAAACACGTGCGACACGATTAAAAGTAGTCAAAAAGACGCTCCACGTATGCAAGTATACTCGACATCCAATGCAAGTATCAAATAGTATGAGCGGAAGCATGTATCACCTAAGTTCAAGGACCTGAGAAAAACATAGAGAATCTGTCAACGAAAACGTTGGTGAAATCATAGGTTTAAATAAGTAAATGAGTAATAGTAAGTTGAACCACATGATTTGCGACATCGATAAAGCCATAGTACATTCTAAAAGTTAATATTCACGAGCACCAAATTATCAAAGCTTAACGTTCCGTCCGTTGAATACCCCATCAATTAGTGCTATAACAACACTGTTCCCGAAAATATATTTCATTCGTAAACGGTAGCGAACCGTTTGAATGAGGGTTTGTCAAACCCATATGGCCATATAACATAAGTTCTCGCTTACACCATCTGATGTAACTAATGATAATCGGATTGAGGATTTTCGTTCTAAACTCGTATGTAGAATGTTTGTTTTCCCGTTCTTGTGTTCACTTAGTTCAAAAGTATCGTTTATGTTTTCTCATCCCAAAAGTAAGTTTAAAAGAGTAAAAGTGGGACTATGATCTCACCTTTGATTGCAAGAGTGAAATAGTACTTCAACAAGTAAACGTGCAAAGAACAATGCTAGTCTCGACCTAAACAATTAGGTTGTATCAATAACGATAGTCACGAAGGGTCAAAGATGTTCAATTAGTCCTATGGCTCAATACGACTCGATTAATATAGCATGTGAAGCAAATTGTCAAGTTTCATGCAAGATACAAGTATAAAAGCATGTTAGGAAGATTGCATAATTAATTGGTTAAGTTTGACAAAAAGTCAAACTTGGTCGGGTCAAAGTCAACTAAAAAGTCAACATGTTCGGGTCGGGTCTCGGACAAGTTTTCTATGCTAATTATTCATATATAAGCATGTTAGAACAAATTGCATATGAATTGGAGGTCTAGAACGTGCCAAACATTTTTCATAAAATGGACACCGGAGACAGAAGCTGGGCACGGCTTATGCCGCGCCGCGGCACCCTTCTGTCGCGCCGCGACAATAGGCGGGTGCTGGTGCCTGGTCTGTTTCACTTGTCCAACTTGATCCAAACTTCAAATAAGCATAAAACGCAAACCACAAACACTTAGGACTCGCACCTTATATCGTTGGAAAGCTCTTTTGACATAGAATGCAACTAAACACAATTTAACAATCAAAAACCTCATTTGTAACAACCGAGTTTTCCAATCAAGTGATCATTCAATGCCCACATTAATGCTTCAAACTCACCAATGCACATTTAATGATTTGGGCATTCAATGCATACATATGACATGCCATTTTGTAGGTAATTGAGCATACAATACAACTAACAACTTACTAACAACAATTCATGGCAATCAATGCATCAAATAATCACTTCAAGTTCCTCAAACCCTAACTCAATTCCACCAAAAATCACTAATCAAGTTCTTAGAGTTTTCTCATGCAACCTACACATCAAATTGAAGCTAGTAACACTAGGAACACATTTAATACATGCATTCATAACATTTAACAACTTTTAATCAACCAAATCACCAAATTTAAACACACCCAAGTTCATATTCAAACTAGTTACTCTAAATAACGAAATCAAGCATATAAATCATATAATCATGTTAGACTTGAGCCATAGACACTAATTAACAACTTTATAACTCAAAAATCTCAAGAACACATAAAATTAGTGATTTTAGAAAGTTACCCAAATGCAAAGAAATCGGTATGGAATCGAAGAGGAGATCACGAGGAGTTCAAATATGTAATTTGTTTTGATCGAATCCTTCTTGAACGAATTTGGATGATGAATTGCTTTAAGGAGAAATTAGAGAAAAGGTGAAAGTAATTTAGAAAAAGAGAAAATGAAAGGATAATTGTGGGGAGGTGGTTGACTAGTCAAATGGCTAGTCACCATTTTGGCATGTTGGCGAAACAAGTCCCTCTACTTCCAATCGGGTGCGTTAAATTACCTAAACAAGATAAATCGAAACGCGTATTAACGGGAGATGTTATAAACATATAACGGAACTCAAATAGTTAAACGGAAAAGTAGACGGAAAAAGGCGGGATGTTACATTACCTACACCTTAAAAGAAATTTCGTCCCGAAATTTAGGCAGGCGTAGTAATCGTTGTTTCTTCCTCAGAATCTGACGTTTCCAGAACCGGGAATAGATGAGGGTATTTCTTTCGCATTTGATCTTCTCTTTCCCAAGTAAACTCGGGTCCCCTTTTGGCGTTCCAACGGACCTTAACAATCGGGATCCGGCTCTGTTTTAATTCCTTCTCGACGTAGTCCACAATTTCAACCGGTTCCTCCACAAAATGGAGTTTGTCATTAATAGTAAGTTCCTCGAGAGGAACGACGATATCGGGCTCGGCAAGACATTTCTTCAAGTTAGATACATGAAAAGTAGGATGGACGGAGCTTAGTTGAGGCGGAAGATCCAAACGATACGCAACGGTTCCAACACGCTCTAGGATTTCGAAAGGACCAACGTACCGCGGATTTAGTTTCCCACGTTTCCCAAAACGGATGACACCTTTCCAAGGTGCGACTTTTAACATGACGCGGTCACCGACTTGAAATTCGAGGTCTTTGCGTCTTTTGTCGGTATAGCATTTTTGACGACTCCGGGCCTTCCGAAGCCTATCTCGGATTTGAAGAATCTTCTCGGTGGTTTCGTGAATGAGGTCGGGCCCGGAAATTTGCACGTCACCCACTTCGGCCCAACAAAGAGGAGAGCGACATTTTCGACCATATAACGCTTCAAAAGGTGCGGCCTTAATACTCGCGTGATAACTATTGTTGTAAGAGAATTCGGCGAGAGGTAAGTGATTGTCCCAAGCTTTCCCAAAATCAACAACGCAGGCTCGTAACATATCCTCTAAGGTTTGTATTGTACGTTCACTTTGCCCATCGGTTTGGGGATAATATGCGGTGCTCATGTCCAAACGCGTTCCCAACGCTTCTTGTAACGTACGCCAAAATCTAGAAACGAAACGACCATCTCGGTCGGAGATAATCGATAAAGGTACACCGTGTCGGGCTACAATCTCCTTAATGTATAGTCGTGCAAGTTTCTCCATTTTGTCGGTCTCTTTCATGGCGAGAAAGTGCGCGGATTTGGTGAGGCGATCGACAATGACCCAAATAGTATCATAACGGCCTGACGTTTTTGGTAGTTTGGTGATAAAATCCATCGTGATCCTTTCCCACTTCCATTGCGGGATCTCGGGTTGTTGAAGTAACCCGGACGGTCTTTGGTGTTCGGCTTTGACTTTAGCGCAAGTCAAACATTTGGCAACGTAAGTAGCGACTTCCTTTTTGATGTTCGGCCATCAATATCGTTCTTTAAGGTCGTGGTACATCTTATTGGCGCCGGGATGAATCGAGTATCGCGATTTGTGGGCTTCGTCTAGGATGAGGTTTCGTAAGTCGCCATATCTAGGCACCCAAATTCTTCCGGCGTAATATCGAAGTCCGGTCTCCTTAACTTCGAATCGGGAGACGAGAATGTTTAAAAGTTCGCGTGCGATGTTGTTGTCTTTAAGAGCCTCCTCTTGGGCTACACGAATTTGGCTATTAAGGTTGGTGTGAATGGTGATGTTTAAAGCTCGGAAACGAAGAGGCACCGCTCTTTCCTTTCGACTTAAGGCATCGGCCACTACATTTGCCTTTCCGGGGTGATAACGAAGCTCGCAATTATAATCGTTCAAGGTCTCAATCCACCTTCGTTGTCTCATGTTTAGTTGCTTTTGATCGAAGATATGTTGGAGACTTTTGTGATCGGTAAAGATGGTACTTTTGGTACCAAGAAGATGATGTCTCCATAACTTAAGTGCAAAGATGACGGCACCGAGTTCAAGATCATGTGTCGTGTAGTTTCGTTCATGGACTTTGAGTTGTCGAGAGGCATAAGCAATGACTTTCTTTCGTTGCATTAATACGCATCCATAACCGTTTTTCGAGGCATCACAATATACAACAAAATCATCATTGCCTTCAGGAAGTGACAAGATAGGAGCGGTGGTTAGCTTAGTTTTCAAGATTTGAAAAGCGGTTTCTTGTTCGGATGTCCAAACGAATTTTCGTTCCTTGTGAGTTAACGCGGTTAGAGGGCGAGCGATTAAGGAGAAATCCTTGATGAATTTACGATAGTATCCGGCGAGACCCAAGAATTGACGAATTTGAGTAGGAGTAGTAGGAGTCTCCCATTTACTAATGGCTTCGATTTTTGCGGGATCGACTTTAATGCCTTGATCACTTACAACATGACCAAGAAATTGAACTTCCTTCAACCAAAATTCACACTTGGATAACTTGGCATAGAGTTGTTCTTTTCTCAAGAGTTCAAGCACGAGTCGGAGATGTTCTTTGTGTTCCTCTTCGTTTTTAGAATAGACCAAAATATCATCGATGAACACGATAACGAATTTGTCGAGGTAAGGTTTGCACACGCGGTTCATGAGATCCATGAACACCGCCGGTGCGTTAGTGAGACCGAAAGGCATGACAAGGAACTCATAACTACCATAACGAGTCCGGAAAGCGGTTTTGGAGACATCTTCCCCCTTAACCCTTAATTGATGATAACCCGAACGGAGATCGATTTTTGAATATACACGAGAACCTTGTAGTTGATCAAAGAGGTCATCGATGCGAGGAAGAGGATATCGGTTCTTAACCGTCAATTTGTTTAGTTCACGATAATCAATGCACATTCGTAGGGATCCGTCTTTCTTCTTGACGAATAAAATCGGAGCGCCCCATGGTGAATGGCTAGGTTGAATGAAACCACGGTCAAGTAACTCTTGGATTTGACTTTGTAATTCTTGTAATTCGGATGGAGCGAGTCTATACGGTGCACGCGCTACAGGTGCGGCTCCTGGAATAAGATCGATTTGAAATTCAACCGGTCGATGAGGTGGAAGACCAGGTAATTCGTCGGGAAATACATCGGAAAAGTCACTAACAATTGGCACATCTTCGATACGCTTTTCGTCGGCCTCGACTTTCTTAACGTGAGCAAGAATCACGAAACAACCCTTGCGAAGTAGCTTTCGAACTTTAAGGCACGATACGAGATTGAGTCCGGTGCAATTTTTGTCGCCATAGACAATCAATGGTTCACCATTCTCGATAGGAATTCGGATTGCGTGAAGATCGCAAAGAATGTGAGATTTATTTTTGACCATCCAATTCATACCGATTATTACATCAAAACTCCCTAGTTCTCTGGGTATCAAGTCAATTTCAAATTCATTACCCGAAATGTTTAAAGTACACCCCCGGTGATATGTGTCGGCACTTAAGAGTTTTCCGTCGGCCACTTCGATAGAATAAGTAGTATCTAAGGGGTGTGGTGGAGTGCAAAGAGTAGGAGCCAAAGTCTTAGACACAAAACATTTATCGGCACCCGAATCGAATAAGCAAGTAACATAAGTGTTGTTGAGAAGAAACGTACCCGTGACTAGTTCATTGTCATCTCGGGCTTCCTCGGTGTTGATGTTAAAGGCTCGGCCTCGGTTGTTGGGGTTGGTTTTCTTTTTCGGGCATTCGTTCTTATAATGGCCCGTTTGGCCACATTCGTAACAAGTGACCGTTTTTGGAGGATTGGGCCCCTTTCGAGCGACGGGGGCGGTGCTTGTGCAATTGTTGGCCCTATGACCAACTCCTTGTCAACGGTGACAAATTAGCTTGTTACATTCGCCGTAATGATGTTTGTGGCACTTGTTGCACAAAGGTAAGTTTCCGACATAACCCTTCTTGCCGTCGTTGTTGAAGGGCTTTTTGGTGAAGGTGTTGTTGTTGTAGTTAGTTGATGGAGTGGCTTCCCATTTCCTTTTGTTGCCACCCGACTTGTCCTCGGCCTTAGGAGCCGGCACTACGATTTCGTCAACCGTTTCGATTAATTGACGGGCCATGTTCATAGCGGCTTGATGAGTAGCGGGTTTGGATGACATCACCCCTTGTTTGATGCTTTTTGGAAGACCGAGCATGTAGAGCTCAATCCTTTGAGATTCGGGGTTAACAAGATTAGGACACATTAAGGATAGTTCGGCGAAGCGTTGATTATAAGCTTTAAGATCGTTTCTGACCGCTTTCAAAGCTCTTAGTTCTTCCTCAAGCTTTCGGGTTTCTTCGCGCGGAAAATATTCAACAATCATCTTTTCCTTTAGATCGGCCCAAGAGAGGGCATGAGCTTCATCGGTACCCACCGATTGAACATAGGTGTTCCACCAAGTGAGAGCAACACCGGAGAACGTGTGGGTGGAGTATTTGACCTTGTCTTGATCACGACAACCGCTTATGCTAAAGACGGCCTCGGTTTGTTCAAACCAACGAGTAAGCACAACCGGTCCACCGGTTCCATCATAAGTGTGAGGTTTGCACCCCATGAAAGCTTTGTAGGAGCATCCCTCGTTTGAGTTACCGGCCCCATTGTTGTTGTTGTTGTTGTGGTTGTTGTTATTGTTATTGTTGTTGGAAGAGTGACCGGCCATGGCCGCATCTACGGCGGTAGCTATCATCCGTTCGAGAGCTTGTTCGGGAGTTTCATTGCGGCGTACACGACGAGGAGCCATTGTTCCTTCAAAACAAAAGAATACCGTTGGTTAGTATTCTAAATAATACTAACCGCGATATGGAATAAAGATAAAGAGAAAATTATCCTTGACTCGCCTTAGATTCTTTATGGCATAATGTCGGTATGTTCATATGAGTCACCGTAATATAATTTCCGGGAATTATATTACCCTAATTCATATGTGCATTCGACATTACATCATATAGTCAAGGTGGCGTGTCAATTAAATTATACAACGCAAGATTTAGATAGAATAAGAGTAGATATGAGTAAGAGAGTTCGAGTATAAATGCACAAATTGTCAGGTAATTCCTATGTCAAGTCTATATGCCGGTTGTAGTCTAGACTCACCAATGTACCCTATGACTCGGGGTTGACACCAATGAACTCTAAATCCCTACAACCAAAGCTCTGATACCACTTGTAGCGACCCCGACAAATCGTCAAATGACGGCGTCATCTACGTATGGTCCCATTACATGGTCGTAAGTCTTTATAACAAAGTTTGACCGAAAAGTATGTCGCATTCATTTCATAAATAAGGGTGTTTCAAAGTTTACAAAAGTAGTTTCCATAACAAGTACATAACGATGTTTAAAGTTTGTATGAAACACGTGCGACACGATTAAAAGTAGTCAAAAAGACGCTCCACGTATGCAAGTATACTCGACATCCAATGCAAGTATCAAATAGTATGAGCGGAAGCATGTATCACCTAAGTTCAAGGACCTGAGAAAAACATAGAGAATCTGTCAACGAAAACGTTGGTGAAATCATAGGTTTAAATAAGTAAATGAGTAATAGTAAGTTGAACCACAAGATTTGCGACATCGATAAAGCCATAGTACATTCTAAAAGTTAATATTCACGAGCACCCAATTATCAAAGCTTAACGTTCCGTCCGTTGAATACCCCATCAATTAGTGCTAGAACAACACTGTTCCCGAAAATATATTTCATTCGTAAACGGTAGCGAACCGTTTGAATGAGGGTTTGTCAAACCCATATGGCCATATAACATAAGTTCTCGCTTACACCATCTGATGTAACTAATGATAATCGGATTGAGGATTTTCGTTCTAAACTCGTATGTAGAATGTTTGTTTTCCCGTTCTTGTGTTCACTTAGTTCAAAAGTATCGTTTATGTTTTCTCATCCCAAAAGTAAGTTTAAAAGAGTAAAAGTGGGACTATGATCTCACCTTTGATTGCAAGAGTGAAATAGTACTTCAACAAGTAAACGTGCAAAGAACAATGCTAGTCTCGACCTAAACAATTAGGTTGTATCAATAACGATAGTCACGAAGGGTCAAAGATGTTCAATTAGTCCTATGGCTCAATACGACTCGATTAATATAGCATGTGAAGCAAATTGTCAAGTTTCATGCAAGATACAAGTATAAAAGCATGTTAGGAAGATTGCATAATTAATTGGTTAAGTTTGACAAAAAGTCAAACTTGGTCGGGTCAAAGTCAACGAAAAAGTCAACATGTTCGGGTCGGGTCTCGGACAAGTTTTCTATGCTAATTATTCATATATAAGCATGTTGGAACAAATTGCATATGAATTGGAGGTCTAGAACGTGCCAAACATTTTTCATAAAATGGACACCGGAGACAGAAGCTGGGCACGGCTTATGCCGCGCCGCGGCACCCTTCTGTCGCGCCGCGACAATAGGCGGGTGCTGGTGCCTGGTCTGTTTCACTTGTCCAACTTGATCCAAACTTCAAATAAGCATAAAACGCAAACCACAAACACTTAGGACTCGCACCTTATATCGTTGGAAAGCTCTTTTGACATAGAATGCAACTAAACACAATTTAACAATCAAAAACCTCATTTGTAACAACCGAGTTTTCCAATCAAGTGATCATTCAATGCCCACATTAATGCTTCAAACTCACCAATGCACATTTAATGATTTGGGCATTCAATGCATACATATGACATGCCATTTTGTAGGTAATTGAGCATACAATACAACTAACAACTTACTAACAACAATTCATGGCAATCAATGCATCAAATAATCACTTCAAGTTCCTCAAACCCTAACTCAATTCCACCAAAAATCACTAATCAAGTTCTTAGAGTTTTCTCATGCAACCTACACATCAAATTGAAGCTAGTAACACTAGGAACACATTTAATACATGCATTCATAACATTTAACAACTTTTAATCAACCAAATCACCAAATTTAAACACACCCAAGTTCATATTCAAACTAGTTACTCTAAATAACGAAATCAAGCATATAAATCATATAATCATGTTAGACTTGAGCCATAGACACTAATTAACAACTTTATAACTCAAAAATCTCAAGAACACATAAAATTAGTGATTTTAGAAAGTTACCCAAATGCAAAGAAATCGGTATGGAATCGAAGAGGAGATCACGAGGAGTTCAAATATGTAATTTGTTTTGATCGAATCCTTCTTGAACGAATTTGGATGATGAATTGCTTTAAGGAGAAATTAGAGAAAAGGTGGAAGTAATTTAGAAAAAGAGAAAATGAAAGGATAATTGTGGGGAGGTGGTTAACTAGTCAAATGGCTAGTCACCATTTTGGCATGTTGGCGAAACAAGTCCCTCTACTTCCAATCGGGTGCGTTAAATTACCTAAACAAGATAAATCGAAACGCGTATTAACGGGAGATGTTATAAACATATAACGGAACTCAAATAGTTAAACGGAAAAGTAGACAGAAAAAGGCGGGATGTTACAGGTAGGAAATGTGCGGATTTGGTGAGACGATCAACTATTACCCAAATAGTATCAAAACCACTTGCAGTCCTTGGCAATTTAGTGATGAAATCCATGGTAATGTTTTCCCATTTCCATTCCGGGATTTCGGGTTGTTGAAGTAGACCTGATGGTTTCTGATGCTCAGCTTTGACCTTAGAACACGTCAAACATTCTCCTACGTATTTAGCAACATCGGCTTTCATACCTGGCCACCAAAAATGTTTCTTGAGATCCTTGTACATCTTCCCCGTTCCAGGATGTATTGAGTATCTGGTTTTATGAGCTTCTCTAAGTACCATTTCTCTCATATCTCCAAATTTTGGTACCCAAATCCTTTCAGCCCTATACCGGGTTCCGTCTTCCCGAATATTAAGATGCTTCTCCGATCCTTTGGGTATTTCATCCTTTAAATTTCCCTCTTTTAAAACTCCTTGTTGTGCCTCCTTTATTTGAGTAGTAATGTTATTATGAATCATTATATTCATAGATTTTACTCGAATGGGTTCTCTGTCCTTCCTGCTCAAGGCATCGGCTACCGCATTTGCCTTCCCCGGGTGGTAACGAATCTCAAAGTCGTAATCATTCAATAATTCAATCCACCTACGCTGCCTCATATTCAGTTGTTTCTGATTAAATATGTGTTGAAGACTTTTGTGGTCGGTATATATAATACTTTTGACCCCATATAAGTAGTGCCTCCAAGTCTTTAATGCAAAAACAACCGCGCCTAATTCCAAATCATGCGTCGTATAATTTTGTTCGTGAATCTTCAATTGTCTAGACGCATAAGCAATCACCTTCGTTCGTTGCATTAATACACAACCGAGACCTTGCTTTGATGCATCACAATAAATCACAAAATCATCATTCCCTTCAGGCAATGACAATATAGGTGCCGTAGTTAGCTTTTTCTTCAATAACTGAAACGCTTTCTCTTGTTCATCATTCCATTCAAATTTCTTCCCTTTATGCGTTAATGCAGTCAAGGGTTTTGCTATTCTGTAAAAGTCTTGGATGAACCTTCTGTAGTAACCAGCTAGTCCTAAAAACTGGCGTATGTGTTTCGGAGTTTTCGGGGTTTCCCACTTTTCAACAGTTTCTATCTTTGCCGGATCCACCTTAATACCTTCTTTGTTCACTATGTGACCGAGGAATTGAACTTCTTCCAACCAAAATGCACACTTTGAAAACTTAGCGTACAATTCTTCCTTCCTTAATACTTCTAACACCTTTCTCAAATGTTCACCGTGTTCTTGGTCATTCTTTGAGTAAATAAGTATGTCATCAATGAAAACAATGACAAACTTGTCAAGGTATGGTCCACACACTCGGTTCATAAGGTCCATGAACACAGCTGGTGCATTAGTTAAACCAAACGGCATGACCATAAACTCGTAATGACCATAACGTGTTCTGAAAGCAGTCTTTGGAATATCATCTTCTTTCACCCGCATTTGATGATACCCGGAACGTAAGTCAATCTTTGAATAAACAGACGAGCCTTGTAGTTGATCAAATAAGTCGTCAATTCTCGGTAGTGGGTAGCGGTTCTTGATGGTAAGTTTGTTCAACTCTCGGTAGTCGATACACAACCTGAATGTACCATCTTTCTTCTTGACAAACAAAACAGGAGCTCCCCACGGTGATGTGCTTGGTCGAATGAAACCACGCTCTAAAAGTTCTTGTAATTGGCTTTGCAGTTCTTTCATCTCGCTGGGTGCGAGTCTGTAAGGAGCACGAGCTATTGGTGCAGCTCCTGGTACAAGATCTATTTGAAATTCAACGGATCGATGTGGGGGTAATCCCGGTAATTCTTTCGGAAATACATCGGGAAATTCTTTTGCAATGGGAACATCATTGATGCTCTTTTCTTCAGTTTGTACTTTCTCGATGTGTGCTAGAACAGCATAGCAACCTTTTCTTATTAGTTTTTGTGCCTTCAAATTACTAATAAGATGTAGCTTCGTGTTGCCCTTTTCTCTGTACACCATTAAGGGTTTTCCTTTTTCTCGTATAATGCGAATTGCATTTTTGTAACAAACGATCTCTGCTTTCACTTCTTTCAACCAGTCCATACCGATTATCACATCAAAACTCCCTAACTCTACTGGTATTAAATCAATCTTAAATGTTTCGCTAACCAGTTTAATTTCTCGATTCCGACATATATTATCTGCTGAAATTAATTTACCATTTGCTAATTCGAGTAAAAATTTACTATCCAAAGGCGTCAATGGGCAACTTAATTTAGCACAAAAATCTCTACTCATATAGCTTCTATCCACACCCGAATCAAATAAAACGTAAGCAGATTTATTGTCAATAAGAAACGTACCCGTAACAAGCTCCGGGTCTTCCTGTGCCTCTGCCGCATTAATATTGAAAACTCTTCCGCGGCCTTGTCCATTCGTGTTCTCCTGGTTCGGGCAATTTCTAATAATGTGGCCCGGTTTTCCACATTTATAACAAACTACATTGGCATAGCTTGCTCCGACACTACTTGCTCCGCCATTACTCGTTCCGACACCATTTGTTCCTTTCGTTCTATTAACCCCTGGTCCGTAGACCTCACACTTCGCCGCGCTATGACCATTTCTTTTACACTTGTTGCAAAATTTGGTGCAGAACCCCGAGTGATACTTTTCACACCTTTGGCATAGCTGCTTCTGATTGTTGTTATTGTTGCGGTTATTATTATTATTGGGATGATTGTTGTAGTTGCTGTTGTTGTTGTTGTTGTTGTTGTTGTTGTTGTTGTTATTGTTGTTGGGCCGTTTATTGTAGTTGCGATTGATGTTGCGATTGTTGGGATAATTGTTGCGATTGCTGTTGTTGTTGTATTGGTGATTCTTATCACCATTTTCCTCCCACTTTCTTTTGACTTGCTTCACATTGGCCTCTTCAGCAGTCTGTTCTTTAATTCTTTCTTCAATCTGGTTCACTAGTTTGTGAGCCATTCTACATGCCTGTTGTATGGAGGCGGTCTCGTGTGAACTTATATCTTCTTGGATTCTTTCCGGTAATCCTTTCACAAACGCGTCGATCTTCTCTTCCTCATCTTCGAATGCTCCCGGACACAATAGGCACAATTCTGTGAATCGTCTTTCGTACGTGGTAATATCAAATCCTTGGGTTCGTAACCCTCTAAGTTCTGTCTTGAGCTTATTGACCTCGGTTCTGGGACGGTACTTCTCGTTCATCAAGTGCTTGAATGCTGACCACAGTAGTGCGTACGCATCATCTTGTCCCACTTGCTCTAGATAGGTATTCCACCATGTTAACGCAGAACCTATGAAGGTATGCGTAGCGTACTTCACTTTGTCCTCTTCAGTACACTTACTTATGGCAAACACCGATTCGACCTTCTCGGTCCACCGTTTCAATCCGATCGGTCCTTCGGTTCCATCAAATTCCAAAGGTTTGCAGGCAGTGAATTCTTTGTAGGTGCATCCTATACGATTTCCTGTATTGCTAGATCCAAGGTTATTGTTGGTATGTAGCGCAGCCTGTACTGTGGCTATGTTTGAAGCTAGAAAAGTACGGAATTCCTCTTCATTCATATTCACTGTGTGTCGAGTAGTCGGTGCCATTTCCTTCAAAATAGTCAAATGGAACAAGTTAATCATACAGAATATTAAGAGTAGTTAATAGTATTTCGTAGCATAATATGAACTCATTTATAAAAGCTTTTTCTTCATATTAGCGTTTTATAAGTTTAAATTCGGGTAGTACCTACCCGTTAAGTTCATACTTAGTAGCTAATATACAATTCAACTACTACAATTTTATATGAAAAACTGATTATAATAATATTTCGCGTTCAAACTTTTACACAATATTTTACAAACTTACAATACCGCTTATTTTACATATAGCATGAAATATAGCATACAATAAATTTGATACAAGATGGTTGTGAAGATAATTCTAGCTAGTACACAAGTCGGTCAGCAAAGGCAATAAAGACACGTAATTCATACGTCCAGAAACAAGTCATGCATTCTGGTTTTACTAGGATTACTTCCCATCCTTGGTCTTGTGGAACATAACCGTTATGGCCGTTGATAAGACAGCGTGCTGTAACGTCGTCAAAGGGACGAGGGTTACGTAATGTCCAACAGTCCCGTAACAATCTAAAAACCTCATTTCTTACCCCAATTACCGACTCCGTCACTTGTGGGAACATTTTGTTTAATAGTTGTAGCCCGATGTTCTTGTTCTCAATTTGGTGAGAAGCGAACATTACTAATCCGTAAGCATAACATGATTCTTTATGTTGCATGTTAGCCGCTTTTTCTAAATCACGAAGTCCAATATTCGGATATATTAAGTCAAAATAATTTCTTAACCCATTGCGTAAAATAGCATTTGGGTTCCCCGCAATATATGCGTCAAAGTAAACACATCGTAACTTATGGATTTCCCAATGTGATATCCCCCATATTTCGAACGAAAGCCTTTTATAAACCAAGGCATTCTTGGAACATTCTTCGAATGTCTTACAAACTGATCTCGCCTTAAATAGTTGTGCCGAAGAATTCTGACCGACTCTAGACAAGATTTCATCAATCGTGTCTCCGGGTAGGTCTCTTAAAATATTGGGTTATCTATCCATTTTGTGTTTTTATACTGTAAAATATACAAGAGTTAGATTCATAAAAAAAATACTTATTAATACAAGCAATTTTTACATATATCATAAAGCATAAGCACACTATATTACTTATATTACACCACACGAATACAACTATCTTATTCCGACTCGCTTGTTTCTTCTTCTTCGGTTTTGGTTCGTTTTGCCAAGTTTCTAGGGATATATGATGTTCCCCTAATACGAGCCGTCGTTATCCACATTGGTTTAGAAAAACCTGGTGGTTTAGAGGTTCCCGGGTCATTGTTACAACTTAAGGACTTCGGGGGTTGACGATACATATAAAGTTCATCGGGGTTGGAATTAGATTTCTCTATTTTTATGCCCTTTCCCTTATTATTTTCTTTTGTCTTTTTAAATTCAGTTGGGGTAATTTCTATAACATCATCGGAATTCTCGTCGGAATCCGATTCATCGGAGAATTGGTAATCCTCCCAATATTTTGCTTCCTTGGCGGAAACACCATTAACCATAATTAACCTTGGTCGGTTGGTTGAGGATTTTCTTTTACTTAACCGTTTTATTATTTCCCCCACCGGTTCTATTTCTTCATCCGGTTCCGATTCTTCTTCCGGTTCCAATTCTTCTTCCGGTTCCGACTCTTCTTCCGGTTCCTCTTCGGGAACTTGTGAATCAGTCCACGAATCATTCCAATTTACATTTGACTCTTCATTATTATTAGGTGAGTCAATGGGACTTGTTCTAGAGGTAGACATCTATCACATAATATCAAACGCGTTAAGAGATTAATATATCACATAATATTCACATGTTAAAAATATATAGTTTCCAACAAAATTTGTTAAGCAATCATTTTTCAAGTAACCACGGTCGAAGTCCAGACTCACTAATGCATCCTAACAAACTAGATAAGACACACTAATGCAAAATTCTGGTTCTCTAAGACCAACGCTCGGATACCAACTGAAATGTCCCGTTCTTATTGATTAAAAACGTTCCATATTAATTGATTTCGTTGCGAGGTTTTGACCTCTATATGAGACATTTTTCAAAGACTGCATTCATTTTTAAAACAAACCATAACCTTTATTTCATAAATAAAGGTTTAAAAAGCTTTACGTAGATTATCAAATAATGATAATCTAAAATATCTTGTTTACACACGACCATTACATAATGGTTTACAATACAAATATGTTACATCGAAATCAGTTTCTTGAATGCAGTTTTTACACAATATCATACAAACATGGACTCTAAATCTTGTCCTTATTTTAGTATGCAACAGCGGAAGCTCTTAGTATTCACCTGAGAATAAACATGCTTTAAACGTCAACAAAAATGTTGGTGAGTTATAGGTTTAACCTATATATATATCAAATCGTAATAATAGACCACAAGATTTCATATTTCAATACACATCCCATACATAGAGATAAAAATCATTCATATGGTGAACACCTGGTAACCGACATTAACAAGATGCATATATAAGAATATCCCCATCATTCCGGGACACCCTTCGGATATGATATAAATTTCGAAGTACTAAAGTGTCCGGTACTTTGGATGGGTCTTGTTGGGCCCAATAGATCTATCTTTAGGATTCGCGTCAATTAGGGTGTCTGTTCCATAATTCTTAGATTACCAGACTTAATAAAAAGGGGCATATTCGATTTCGATAATTCAACCATAGAATGTAGTTTCACGTACTTGTGTCTATTTTGTAAATCATTTATAAAACCTGCATGTATTCTCATCCCAAAAATATTAGATTTTAAAAGTGAGACTATAACTCACTTTCACAGATTTTTACTTCGTCGGGAAGTAAGACTTGGCCACTGTTGATTCACGAACCTATAACAATATATACATATATATCAAAGTATGTTCAAAATATATTTACAACACTTTTAATATATTTTGATGTTTTAAGTTTATAAAGTCAGCTGTCCTCGTTAGTAACCTACAACTAGTTGTCCACAGTTAGATGTACAGAAATAAATCGATAAATATTATCTTGAATCAATCCACGACCCAGTGTATACGTATCTCAGTATTGATCACAACTCAAACTATATATATTTTGGAATCAACCTCAACCCTGTATAGCTAACTCCAACATTCACATATAGAGTGTCTATGGTTGTTCCGAAATATATATAGATGTGTCGACATGATAGGTCGAAACATTGTATACGTGTCTATGGTATCTCAAGATTACATAATATACAATACAATTTGATTAAGTTATGGTTGGAATAGATTTGTTACCAATTTTTACGTAGCTAAAATGAGAAAAATTATCCAATCTTGTTTTACCCATAACTTCTTCATTTTAAATCCGTTTTGAGTGAATCAAATTGCTATGGTTTCATATTGAACTCTATTTTATGAATCTAAACAGAAAAAGTATAGGTTTCTAGTCGGAAAAATAAGTTACAAGTCATTTTTGTAAAGGTAGTCATTTTAGTCGAAAGAACGACGTCTAGATGACCATTTTAGAAAACATACTTCCACTTTGAGTTTAACCAAAATTTTTGGATATAGTTTCATGTTTACAATAAAAATCATTTTCTCAGAATAACAACTTTTAAATCAAAGTTTATCATAGTTTTTAATTAACTAACCCAAAACAGCCCGCAGTGTTATTACGACGGCGTAAATCCGGTTTTACGGTGTTTTTCGTGTTTCCAGGTTTTAAATCATTAAGTTAGCATATCATATAGATATAGAACATGTGTTTAGTTGATTTTAAAAGTCAAGTTAGAAGGATTAACTTTCATTTGCGAACAAGTTTAGAATTAACTAAACTATGTTCTAGTGATTACAAGTTTAAACCTTCGAATAAGATAGCTTTATATGTATGAATCGAATGATGTTATGAACATCATTACTACCTTAAGTTCCTTAGATAAACCTACTGGAAAAGAAAAAAATGGATCTAGCTTCAACGGATCCTTGGATGGCTCGAAGTTCTTGAAGCAGAATCATGACACGAAAACAAGTTCAAGTAAGATCATCACTTGAAATAAGATTGTTATAGTTATAGAAATTGAACCAAAGTTTGAATATGATTATTACCTTGTATTAGAATGATAACCTACTGTAAAAAACAAAGATTTCTTGAGGTTGGATGATCACCTTACAAGATTGGAAGTGAGCTAGCAAACTTGAAAGTATTCTTGATTTTATGTAACTAGAATATGTAGAATTTATGAAGAACACTTAGAACTTGAAGATAGAACTTGAGAGAGATCAATTAGATGAAGAAAATTGAAGAATGAAAGTGTTTGTAGGTGTTTTTGGTCGTTGGTGTATGGATTAGATATAAAGGATATGTAATTTTGTTTTCATGTAAATAAGTCATGAATGATTACTCATATTTTTGTAATTTTATGAGATATTTCATGCTAGTTGCCAAATGATGGTTCCCACATGTGTTAGGTGACTCACATGGTCTGCTAAGAGCTGATCATTGGAGTGTATATACCAATAGTACATACATCTAAAAGCTGTGTATTGTACGAGTACGAATACGGGTGCATACGAGTAGAATTGTTGATGAAACTGAACGAGGATGTAATTGTAAGCATTTTTGTTAAGTAGAAGTATTTTGATAAGTGTATTGAAGTCTTTCAAAAGTGTATAAATACATATTAAAACACTACATGTATATACATTTTAACTGAGTCGTTAAGTCATCGTTAGTCGTTACATGTAAGTGTTGTTTTGAAACTTTTAGGTTAACGATCTTGTTAAATGTTGTTAACCCAATGTTTATAATATCAAATGAGATTTTAAATTATTATATTATCATGATATTATCATGTATGAATATCTCTTAATATGATATATATATATACATTAAATGTCTTTACAATGATAATCGTTACATATATGTCTCGTTTAAAAATCATTAAGTTAGTAGTCTTGTTTTTACATATGTAGTTCATTATTAATATACTTAATGATATGTTTACTTATCATAGTATCATGTTAACTATATATATATCCATATATATGTCATCATATAGTTTTTACAAGTTTTAACGTTCGTGAATCACCGGTCAACTTGGGTGGTCAATTGTCTATATGAAACATATTTCAATTAATCAAGTCTTAACAAGTTTGATTGCTTAACATGTTGGAAACATTTAATCATGTAAATATCAATCTCAATTAATATATATAAACATGGAAAAGTTCGGGTCACTACACTTTCGACTATGTGCTGATCATTAATTTATCAAGTTCTCACTAAATCTATGATTATTGTCGTGATGATATGAATTTTCCCAATGAGTAAGGGCGATGTAAGGACATGGTGTCACTTGCCTATTGTTATATGATCATTTAATGATACATCTAACATGCTTTTAGGCAAAATCGTAAGATATTTAGGAAAATGATTAACAGTTCAAAGGTCGTGATTTATTGTTTAGATACAACAGATCACACGATGTTTGACCGTAAGTAACATAATGATAATCATATCAATGCTACCTTTGATCATATGGAGCGTGTGAGGGATCACGTGCTTTTCAATATGGTAATGGAAATATATGTATACTTCAGCCTTAAATTGCCAGGAATGTGGATACTATCCACTAGAGTATGATGGGGTTCTTATAATTGCCATGGTAATCAAAAGATACTTGTTGGAAGGTCCTATTCTTCATGAGATTGTCATACCCCGTCCAAATTTTCCTGAACGAATACAATAACATCTGGCACCATTGCGATGAACGGACCTCTATATGCCATGAACGACTCCATGTAATATGAGCAAATGCACAGCGGAATGTTTCTTTCATACCTGAGAATAAACATGCCTTCAAGTGTCAACCAAAAGGTTGGTGAGTTCATAAGTTTATCATAAAATAATAAAATTCATCATTTTGATAGACCACAAGATTTAAATCCTGCATGGTACAAATGGGCCCGAATCCTATACCCACCTATAATGTACATGCGATATCCTTTAAATACAGTACAACTTTCTTGTGTACGAAACCATTTTTCATAAATCTTAGTAACCGTACACATCTCTCGTGCACAAAAATAACATACACATAACCTGTGTATAAAATCATTCTCTCGATACATAAAATTCATATCAATTGGTGGCAATTATCATGTCCACATAATTCAATGGTGGCAATTATCATGTCCACATAATTCAACGATAATTCGCAAAACTTCTGTCTGCATAATAATTCATTCGAGGAATGTTTTGCTTGTATCTATCTCGTCAAACATTTATAAAAGCATTTCATGTATTCGCAGTTCAAAATATATTTCAAAAGCATTTAATAAAGCAGTTGTAAAAACAGCGCATGTATTCTCAGTCCCAAAAATATAAAGAGTAAAAGGGAGCAAATGAACTCACCATACTGTATTTTGTAGTAAAAATACATATGACGACATTTAAGAAGTGTAGGGTTGGCCTCGGATTCACGAACCTATATTAGTTATATATATTAAAACATATAATGAAAATCAAATAATTCCATCTATTAATTATATAGCGTTATATATTTAGTGTTGTAGTTTATATATAATTTGTATTAAATTCTAATATATCCTATATCTTAAGTTGCATTATATATATATATATATATATATATATATATATATATATATATATATATATATATATATATATATATATATATATATATATATATATATATTTGTATTTTCATAATAGGAATGTTGATATTTTTAATATATAAATATAGGTAATATTAATAAAATTTTAGTATAAGTATATTTTTATATACAAAATATTTATTTGTTATAATAATATAATATCAATAATGAAAATGAAATTTTAAATAAAAAGGTAGTTTTAATGAATAATAGTTATAATAATAATATAAATGTTAATAATTTTTATATGATACTTTTGATAATACTTATGATTTTAATGAAAATGAAAATTTTAATAAAAATGATAATTTTAAAAATAATGATTCTTTTAAAAATAATAACAAAAATGATATTAATAATAATAATAATTCTAATAATGATAATAATAATAATAATAATAATAATAATAATAATAATAATAATAATAATAATAATAATAATAATAATATTATTATTATTATTATTATTATTATTATTAAACTTGAGTAAACTACCTTTAGGCTTTTCCTAAAAAAAAAACGCCTTAGACAGGGCTCGAACCCAAGACCTCTCGCCCACCCGCAACACCCAAGACCACTCCTCCATTTCTGTCTTTCTGGATTTATACCCGTATTAATTATATATAACCCAACTTTTTCTGTTTCCTATTTCTTTATCTTCTACAACTCAATCATCACCATCTTTCTTAACATCAATTCATGATCTTCTTCGTAAACTTTTCTAGTCATTAACATAACATCATCATACATCATACAATCATACCATCATAATCATCACCCTATGATCATCATCATCTCATATCCATCATCCCGTTACTCATCATCATTATCAAAATCATATCACGAGATCATCATCATTATTACAATCATCATCATCTATGTCTTTCGTGGTTTATGTCACTCTACCTCATCAACAACAGAATGATCATCATCTTAAAATCGTCATCATCTATCATTATCTTCTCGATACCGTTATCTCCATTACCATCATACCATCGTCTTCATACATCGTCCTAAACATAATCATATTATTATTACTCTCCTAATATCTCTAACCACCATCAATACATAATTCATTCAGCTCAAGAATTATTTGGTACGTCCAAGATTATAAACAAGTTCACGGCCCAAGGTGTCTCATTAGTCCACTTAGTAGTTATCGGCCCAATACCAGAATTATCATTATCACGGTCCAACAACTATAAAGTTTCTGCCCAAGTAATTATCTAAGCCCAAATAACAATTATTGGCCCAATATTTGGAAAGGTAGTTCGATGGGCTGCAATAGATCCGCTAGCGTTTGAGATTATAATAGATAATGTGTAACAGCAATTATTAATCAAACACTTCAGTTTATCAACACAACATAAACGTCATCATCTATTCAACATCTCTATCAACATGATCATGCATCACAATCATTATAAAACTTAAACTATCATCACTCGAATTCATTATCAACCAAATACACATCATTATAAGGAGTAATCACGTCTTCTTTTTCTTTATTAATCATGTGGGGATTATTGGTTTAGTATGAGTCGACCAAAAGGAAGAAAAAGAAAAGAAACACTCACTAGTTCTATATGTAGTTCAATAAAGTGCCATAATAATTTTACTTTTCAAGTTGTCAAACCTTTAAACAATTATGTGGTATAGCTTCTCTCCCCTTTTTATTTGTATTAAAAGGTAACAATAGGCTAAACCAGTGACGTTCGAGCAGTATCAGTAGCGAAGATGGTGATTTTGGTGGTAAGGTGGTTAGGTACATGATGTGTGTATGGTTAGGTTTTGAAATATGCTGAATCAAGAAGAGGATAAGAAGGCAAGTTGGTGGTTTGTTGTAAGTACGTGGTTCATGGTTGAACTTTTAACAGAAAATAGATATTTAACGAGTAGCACATTTTAAAAGATTGTCTTTGAAACCAATTTGGGGTTGAGGTAGTTGTAATGGGGAGAAATGGTGTAAACTAGTATACATACGTACGTGTGTTTGTGTGTGTGTTGTGTTACACAGAAGATGAGTATTAACTTAGTTCAACAAGTAGTAAACCCATGTGGGTTCAGTTTTTGTTGCCGCCAAACAGATACATTTAGGGTAGTTGATTAATTTGTGGATGAAGGTGGTGAACGTGAGTGATTGTAGTGAGGGAGGTCTTGGTGAAGGTGGCTTGATGGTTGTTTTGTGGTATGTTAACCAAAACAAAAATAGGATCAGTAATTAAAATAGAAAGTAGTCTTTCAAGTGAGTTATGATTAGGGTGACTCTCAATTATTTGTATATGTATAATATTATGGCAGTGGATGATCACATATTTTTATCTCATATAATATTCTAAATAAAAGAACGTGCTTTCAAAAGTTTTCAAAAGTAATAATAGTATAGCAGCCTTTCACATTACTAACTTATCTGCCGACGGTTTTTAATGGGTTGCTATATCGTGTCCATTGCTAAACAGTTAAAATATAAAAGTGTTCCTAAAAATCCTAAATTTTTAGATTAAATATATTTAATTATTTCACTCATTAACTGTTTGAAACCTGATCAAAAAGGTTCGATAATTATTTATTTTCTGTTCTAATTTATATGCACGGAGTACTAATATTTAAACTTAAAAATGTAAAAATATTTTTAACAAATCTAAAATCTTCGTAATCAATTTACAGTCCAACTTTTATCTTAATCTTTCATGTACATGTATTATATCTATCTTAAAACTAATGAAACGTCAACCGACTGTCACTGACGTTTACTAATTAGGCTCGAAATCAATTATTTTTAATATATTCACTTTCTATATGCAAACAGTTTTAAATAGCAAGTTTTAATTACTAAAGCAAATATATTATATATTTTTAAACCTATAGTTTTAGTATAACTTTATAAATTTACAAGTAATATTTATATATATAATTATATATATCTATATATTTATAAATATAGATCCCATTACATCACATATTATTTTAAATATTTAATTCTAACAATTTAATCATATATTATTTCAAATAATACTTCAAATTATATATATATATATATATATATATATATATATATATATATATATAAATTTAAATACATATGAATCTATTTACAAATAGTTGTTCGTGAATTGTCGATAACAGTCGAAGGTCAATTGAATATATGAAACAGTTCAAAAAATTTTGAGACTCAACCTAACAGACTTTGCTTATAGTGTCAAAGATATTAAATCTTATCAAGAGTTTAGCAGCCTATGTGAGTCACCTAACACATGTGGGAACCATAATTTGGCAAATAGCATGAAATATCTCATAAAATTACAAAAATATTAGTAATCATTCATGACTTATTTACATGAAAACAAAATTACATATCCTTTATATCTAATCCATATATCAACAACCAAAAACACCTAGAAACACTTTCATTCTTCAATTTTTTTCATCTAATTGATCTCTCTCAAGTTCCATCTTCAAGTTCTAAGTGTTCTTCATAAATTCCATAAGTATCGTTTCATAAAAATCAAGAATACTTCCAAGTTTGCAAGTCTACTTTCAAGTTTTCTAATCCATTCCAAGTAATCATCTAAGATCAAGGAACCTTTGTTATTTATAGTAGGTTATCTTTCTAATTCAAGGTAATATTCATATTCAAACTTTGATTCAATTTCTACAACTATAACAATCTTATTTCGAGTGAAAATCTTACTTGAACTGTTTTCGTGTCATGATTCTGCTTCAAGAACTTTCAAGCCATCCAAGGATCCTTTGAAGCTAGATCCATTTTTCTCATTTCCAGTAGTTTTATCTAGAAAACTTGAAGTAGTAATGATGTTCATAACATCATTCGATTCATACATATAAAGCTATCTTATTCGAAGGTTTAAACTTGTAATCACTAGAACATAGTTAAGTTAATTCTAAACTTGTTCACAAACAAAAGTTAATCCTTCTAACTTGACTTTTAAAATCAACTAAACACATGTTCTATATCTATATGATATGCTAACTTAATGATTTAAAACCTGGAAACACGATGAACACCATAAAATCGGATATACACCATCATAGTGAAACCGGGGGCTGTTTTGGTTTGGATAATTAAAAACTATGATAAACTTTGATTTAAAAGTTGTTCTTCTAGGAAAATGATTTTTCATATGAACATGAAACTATATCCAAAAAATCTTGGTTAAACTCAAAGTGAAAGTATGTTTTTCAAAATGGTCATCAAGATGTCGTTCTTTCGACGGAAATGACTACCTCTTTAGTAATTGACATGTAACTTAAATTTTTGACTATAAAACTATACTTTTTCTATTTGGATTCTTAAATTAGAGTTCAATATGAAACCATAGCAATTTGATTCACACAAAACGGATTTAAAATGAAGAAGTTATGGGTAAAACAAGTTTGGATATTTTTGATCTTTTTAGCTATGGGAAATGTTTAACAAATCTATATAAATCATATCCTAGCTAACTTATATTGTATTATACATGTATTCTAATATATTATGTAATCTTGGGATACCATAGACACGTATGAAAATGTTTTGACATATCATATCGATCCATGTATATTGATTATTTGGAACAACCATAGACACTCTATATGCAGTAATGTTGGAGTAAGCTATACAGGGTTGAGGTTTATTCCAAAAATATATATACTTTGAGTTGTGATCTAGCCTGAGACATGTATACACTGGGTCGTGGATTGATTCAAGATAATATATATCGATTTATTTCTGTACATCTAACTGTGGACAACTAGTTATAGGTTACTAACGAGGACAGCTGACTTAATACACTCAAATCTTTAAAACATAATAAAAATGGTTGTAATTATATTTTTATCATACTTTGATATATATGTACATATTTGTATAGGTTCGTGAATCGATCCGTGGCCAAGTCTTATTTTCGAGGAAGGAAATATCTGTGAAAGTGAGTTATAGTCCCACTTTTAAAATATAATATTTTTGGGATGAGAATACATGCAGGTTTTATAAATGATTTACAAAATAGACACAAGTATGTGAAACTACATTCTGTGGTTGAATTATCGAAATCGAATATGCCCCTTTTTATTAAGTCTGGTAATCTAAGAATTAGGGAACAGACACCCTAATTGACGCAAATCCTAAAGATAGATCTATTGGGTCTAACAAACCCCATCCAAAGTACCGGATGCTTTAGTACTTTGAAATTTATATCATATCCGAAGGGTGTCCTAGAATTATGGGGATATTCTTATATATGCATCTTATTAATGTCGGTTACCAGGTGTTCACCATATGAATGATTTTTATCTCTATGTATGAGATGTGTATTGAAATATGAAATCTTGTGGTCTATTATTACGATTTGATATATATAGGTTAAACCTATAACTCACCAACATTTTTGTTGACATTTAAAGCTTGTTATTTCTCAGGTGAATACTAAGAGCTTCCGCTGTTGCATACTAAAATAAGGACAAGATTTGGAGTCCATGTTTGTATGATATTGTGTAAAAACTGCATTCAAGAAACATATGTCGATGTAATATATTTCTATTGTAAACCATTATGTAATGGTCGTGTGTAAACAATATATTTTAGATTATCACTGAAACGACCCGTCCTAATCCATCTGGACGAAGTCTTCAGCAGATGGTCCCATTGCGAGGTTCCGACCTCTATATGCAATGAACGACTCCATGTAATATGAGCAAATGCACAGCGGAAGATTTCTTTCATACCTGAGAATAAACATGCTTTCAAGTGTCAACCAAAAGGTTGGTGAGTTCATAGGTTTATCATAAAACAATAAAATTCATCATTTTGATAGACCACAAGATTTAAATGCTGCATGGTACAAATGGGCCCGAATCCTATACCCACCTATAATGTACATGCTATATCTTTTAAATACAGTACACCTTTCTTGTGTACGAAATTATCTTTCATAAATCTTAGTAACCGTACACATATCTTGTGCACAAAAAATTAACATACACATAACCTGTGTATAAAATCTTTCTCTCGATACATAACATTCACATCAATTGGTGGCAATTATCATGTCCACATAATTCAATGGTGGAAATTATCATGTCCACATAATTCAATGGTGGCAATTATCATATCCACATAATTCAATGGTGGCAATTATCATGTCCACATAATTCAATAATAATCCGCAGAACTTCTGTTTGCATAATAATTCATTCGAGGAATGTTTTGCTTGTGTTTATCTCGTCAAACATTTATAAAAGCATTTCATGTATTCGCAGTTCAAAATATATTTCAAAAGCATTTAATAAAGCAGTTGTAAAAACAGCGCATGTATTCTCAGTCCCAAAAATATAAAGAGTAAAAGGGAATCAAATGAACTCACGATACGATATTTTGTAGTGAAAATATGCATACGACTGAACTGAACAATGCAGGGTTGGCCTCGGATTCACGAACCTATATCATTTGTATATAAATATTAACACATATCATATTTAATCAACTAATTTTATATATATTTTATAATGTGTTAAGATTAATATCATTATATATTTAATTACATTATTGCTTATAATTTGTCATAATATATATATCTTATATATAGTTAATTAATGTTATATAAATACTAATATATTAGTTAGTATATTAAAAACATTTTAGTATGTATTATTAATTTTCTTGTAATATATTTTTATATAGGTATCATTCGTTTGTTAACATAATACTAAAATAATAATAGTTTTGATAATAATAATAATAATAATAATAATGTTAATAAGAATAATAAAAATAATACTTGACTTAAGTTTTATGTTTATAACTTATAACATTCCTTTCTACCATGTTTATATAATAACAACATTGTTCTTAATACTTAATGTCTTAATTGTATCATTAATCAAAATCATAATCATATTACTCTTATATATGTCATAAACGTGTTCATGAATGTATCAGGTTTATATCTATCTTTATCTTATAATTATACTGCATATGCAATTATATCATATTCTTATATCATATTTTACTTACTCATAAACCTATCCATTTATATTATTCATAATCATTAATTATAATTCTTGATCATAAGAATATATACTTTCATCTTAATATTTCTAAATTTATATTTTCTTTTATATCATAATAATTAATAGTCATAATAATAATAATAATAATAATAATAGTAATAGTAATAATAATAATAATAATAATAATAATAATAATAATAATAATAATAATAATAATAATAATAATAATAATAATAATAATAATAATAATAATAATAATAATAATAATAATAAAGATATTAATAATGATAAGTAACTACCTCAAAACAGGCTTAAAAAAATAAACTGTCCGCGACGGGAGTCGAACCCGCGACCTCTCCTTTCCCACAAACATCTCTAACCATCTGTTCTGTATTAATTTTTCTGTTATATAACATTCCCGAATTTATTTAACCCTCTATTTGTTTTTCGGCCCAACAAGTAGTCCTCGGCCCAACAAGATGACCACGGCCCAACTGATAAACTACAGAACTCGACCCATGTTTGCTTAATTAGTCCAAGAAAATAAAAAACACATGGCCCGTCAATTTGCTTCCAAATCTAACTCCCCTTATTTATAGAAATTTATAGGAACGAGATTGTTCCTGTATTGTTCCCGTCACCAACCATTTCACTTTATCATTATTTTATCTTTAATAAAAACAAGTGGGGGGTTTATCTATTATAAAGTTGTCAGCCACATACAGCAATATAATGCCATTTCATTTGCATGCTTATTTTATAAATCGAATAGATTACAGAGAAAAATATTAGCGAGTGGTAGTAGAAGTGAAGTGGTGGGTTGTGTTGGTTTCACAGAAACAGAAACTGCAGTAGCAGTAACATCTCCACCTCGTTAGTTTATCATTATCATACTATGGTTTCAGTAACAGGAAAATAGAAATCAAAGGTAGCAGCTACAGTGCTGAGGTGAGGGTTTTTAGGTGTTGAAAAGTGGTAATAGGTGGTGGTTCTAACGGTTAGTAACAGAAAATTAAAAAGAAGAGAAGAAAAAGAAAATTTATAGAGAGAGAGAAGTGAGAGAGAAGAAGAGAGAGAGTGGCAAGAAGATTTATGGTGGTGGTGATTGTAGTTGGAATACAACAAGAAGGTGGTGGTCATAAATGGTGGATGATGAGAGTCATCGAGCAACAAAACCGGGTTGGTGTGTTCAGTTGTGATCGTGTTCGAGCAAAAAGAATGGTTTGGGTTTTGGTTGCAACTCGAATAGAAATCCGAGTACACAAAAGTATTAGTTTGATGGTGTCGCATTGGTGATTGAAGAAAATGAAGTGAAAACAAAAGGTGGTTGTGGTTCGATGATGGTTAAGGTGATTAAATCATGGGAGGTGATTGTGGTTGTTTTGGTTTCATCGAATTAAAGAGAAAAACAGAAGCAATTGAGTTTTGGGTTTGTTATTGAAATAAAAGGCATAGTCGTGGGTGGTTCTTAAATGGCAGCTAGACGGAAACAAGTAACCGAGTGAAGCTAGTTGATTAATATTAGCATAACACACGAGAGTATTCAATGGTTATTAAGTTACAAAGCATAAGCAGTCAACGAGAAAGACATAGAGAGGATGATGGTTTCTTTATAAGGTTTCTGTTTTCATTTGCATTGCATTCGATAATAGTTATATAGAGGTTAAGTGATATTATTATAGCTAAATCGACTCAATTATAGTTTGTATTGTAGCTTGATTCGTTCAACAACATATCTTCTGTCAGAAGAAAATTAGGAAAGTAAAGTAGACCTTTACTACAATTTGTTTGATTCTTATTATTAAATTTTAATTTGTACGATTTTAGAAACAAGAATAACAAATTAAACAGAGTATGATAGATACATGAAACTGATTCGTACAATTCTTTGATTTGATATCTAATAATATTAGACAGTAAAAATCGTGAGCAGGAGAAGAACAAGAATAGTTAAAAGAAGAAAATTTAAAGTTGATTTGGATGTGCAACTGATTATGTAATTCGCAGAAGTAAAAGACAGAGAGAAAAGAAGAAGAAGAAAAGAAAAGAAAGAAGAGAAAAGAAAATATAAAAAAAAGATGTGGACGTTTAACAATCTCTGACATTAAATTGACAGAATCAAAAGCTGAAAGAAAAATAGAATAAAAACAAAGTCGATGGTGGACTGTATTTTAATCTGGCTGCACGATTTTCCTTTAATTAGTATTACTAATTCAATAATATTCAATAACTGTAATACTGTATTTAAATTGGTAATAAAAAATATCAATATTAATATTAATAATATTAATAATAATATCAAAATAATACTAATAATAATAATTAATAATTATCTTAAATCATATTCATATTTATAATAATAATAATACTATTAATAATAAAAGATAATTAATATATTTCTTAATAATAATAATAACAATAATATTAGTAATCTTAATAATGACATAACAATTTAAATATATCAAACCTTATACCTATATTATGTTAAGTTAATAATATTCATAATATTGATATTAACATTGATATTTATTTTAATGATAATAATGAAAGTACAAATAACAATATTAATATAATAATTATATTTTAACTTGTAAATTTCTTATATTAATATTACAATTTTAATTATGTAATATTATATATATATATATATATATATATATATATATATATATATATATATATATATATATACCAACTGAAATATCCCATTCATATTGATTATAAACGTTCCATATTAATTGATTTCGTTGCGAGGTTTTGACCTCTATATGAGACGTTTTTCAAAGACTGCATTCATTTTTAAAACAACCATAACCTTTATTTTATCAATAAAGGTTTTAAAAATATTACGTAAATTATCAAATAATGATAATCTAAAATATACTATTTACACACGACCATTACATAATGGTTTACAATAGAAATATATTACATCGACAAATGTTTCTTGAATACAGTTTTTACACAATATCATACAAACATGGACTCCAAATCTTGTCCTAATTTTAGTATGCAACAGCGGAAGCTCTTAGTATGACGCCCCGTACAAAATCATCGTGTACGGTACATCAACAACAGGATCATTACAAGGTCAAACACTATATGCTGTTTGAAAACCAGTTTTGCATTCATGAACAGATAACGTTTTACAAAAGATGAATAGGAAACATTAACATGAGTACATGATACTAAGGTCATTACAAAGCTATTGTTTTGAAAATAACATAAGTTGGGAATGCAAAGTAAAAGTTTCATGCTTGAGACATCTCTAAGTAATGCAGCGGAAGTCTAACACAGCAAGTCTGTAACAGCAAGTCTATACACCGAGACTAGAACAGCAAGGCTAACAGCAGAAGCAACAACATATAAACACCTGAGAAATACATGCTTAAAAAGTCAACACGAATGTTGGTGAGCTATAGTTTGTTTGTATTCAGTAATGTAATGTAATGTAGGCCACGAGATTTCAGTGCTTCAAACAAGCGTTTCAAATCAGTAATTCAAATCAGTATGATAAAGTATATGTATAACCGTGGGCACTCGGTAACTAACTTAACGTTTATACCCCCTGAAAGTACACTTGGCAAGTGCGTATGTCTACGAAGTATTAAACACTCGTTAAATGCTAGAGCTACTAGCCCGACTGGGGATGTCAAACCCTATGGATCCATATCTAAGATTCGCGTTCATGGTTCAAAAACCAATGATTAAACGTTACCGAGCTAAAGGGAATGTTTATGCCGTTGTATAACCCACACATATATAAGTTTAAGTACTCGTGCCTAGTATGTAAAACATAAAATCCGCATGTATTCTCAGTTCCCAAAATAAGTTAAAGTAAAAAGGGAATGCTATAACTCACAGTGATAAAAGCGGTAAAGTCGGTAATGAAAGTACGCAAGTAGTAAGTCGGTCCGAAAGGTCGTCAACCCAAATCAAGGGTTACTAGGTCAGTAGGTTGTTTTTATAAATTCTAATAGTGCATAAAATAAGTTTAAGTGTCATCATTCATCATCATAAAATCTAAGTAAGTTCGACAAGAATAGAGATCGAAACAATAGGCTGACTTCGGTCAGCTGCTGCGACCTCTACGTAAATCGAAAAGATGCATAGTCAGTGGCTATGGATCCGTATGTGAGTCCCCTAACCGCTGACCAATTTTCAGAACCAAACTCGTCTTCGTTTGACCGTAGCGACGGTTTATGTGCGAGTAGGTCAGAAATTTCAGCACAACGTTAATAGGGTGTAGTGATCTCGGAGGGCCATAAATCCTAAACCGTAACTCGGATTAAGACAAGGCTTAAACGGAAAATCATCTGCTCGAACCGAACTAACTGAAAATAAACTTTCCAGTAGCCCAGGTGGTCTGATCAGATACGAAAATCAGTGGACAAGTGCTCCGGTGAGGTTCTTGATGCTTGATGCTCATCACGGTTCTCATCCTTGATGCTTGTAGCTTCAAGTGTACAACTCGTTGATGGTTTAGCATCACTTTTGACCAAGATTCTACCATCAATACACAATATGTTAAGACCAAGTGGTAACACAACTCATTTAAGAGTCTTAGATGGATGATGAACCAAGGTTACATCATATCCTTAGTCTTAACACAATTATAAGTCCTATTTACAAACAAAGTTACAAACTTTACATCAATCAAACAAGTATGAACATGATCCACGTCAAAAGAGGTGATGGAACCCTAAGCTAGAGAGCTTGGATCCCTTTCACACAATTTATAAGGTCACAAAGCTAGAAAGCTTGAACCTTTAGTGTTCTTGAAGATCTTGAAGCATAAAGCTTGGATCTTTAAGATATATGAAGATAACAAACAAAAGTTTGAATCTTTATCACAAAATAACAAGATTAAAGTAAAAGAAAGATGAATATACAAAGTTGGTGAAGATTCAAAGCTAAAAAGCTTGAATCTTCCATGTTCTTGAAAGATTCATGCTTGAATCAACAAGATATAAGCAAGATCAAAGCTAAAAGGAACTTTGATCTCCATAATATGATGATGATGGCCACGAAAATGAAAGGAAAAGAAGAAGAAAAAGAAGACTTACAAGCAATACTAGAAAGGGAAGAAAGAAAGAACAAGTGTGTGTGAAAACCAAATGAGCAAGTGATTTGAATGAGAGGTAAATGGCTAGTATTTATAAGCAAGGAATTTGACAAGGATTGATGACATGGACAAGGGCTAGTATTTATAAGCAAGGAATTTGACAAGGATTGATGACATGGACAAGGGCTAGTATTTATAAGCAAGGAATTTGACAAGGATTGATGACATGGACAAGGGCTAATTAATTGGGTCACTAGCTAGAGTAGGGTGGGCTTGAGCCCAACAAGGTAGAAAGTCCAACAGGACTAACTATTGTGCATAATTAAATTACTACGCTTAATTAAGCATCAAAAAACCCAGGTAATTATTATTATAAAATAATAATTAATATTTCGCAGTCATAATATTCCGATTATGACAAAAGTTAAACGTGCGCGCAAGTTCGCGGTTTATTCGAAACGTCAAATAACACTAACGGTTATAAAGGCTTCCAATGATCAAGTTATGTATCCTACGTACTCTAAGGCACGTTTTAACATATAAATGGAAGTAAACCACGTAAATCAAGTTTCCAGAGTATAAAGTAACACAGTACGCACAAATACGCAGTTTCGCAAAAACACAAGGCACAAAAGCAAGTCGAAAAAGTCGGGTCGTTACATTACCCCCCTGTTAATGGAAATTTCGTCCCGAAATTTGAGGAGTGACAAAAAAAAAAATGGTACCGTATTTAAATAAGAAGTAGCGTATCAAAGTTCCGAAAGATTCGTGGACTAAAAAGTGAGCTATTTACCTTGAAAGGTACTCTGGCGTATAAAAGTAAGAATAGGTATATGCTATTAATTAAGTCTCTTAGGAGATCAACAAATTGATTTCGTTTCTGGTTAACAAGAGTATGTTGTCTGAATATATCCACAAAAGAAAAGATGATGTTTTTAGCCTTACAGGCATCTTTAGTAAGCTGGATGCATGAAATACATCATGAATGTTACTAAACTCATCTAAAACATTGAGCGCTTATGTCGCAATACAAAGCTGACAGGTAGGATGTAAAACATGGTGATCATAACCATGCGATTTGATGTCTGGATAGTGTTAGCCACGGATTTTACTAACCCCTTGATTTCAGAAAGTGACCATAGGCATAAAGAACTCGATATTTAAGAACGTTTCATTTAACTATATGAATTGAAACTTTTAGTGAAAGTGAATAATCGGACTTATATGCAATGCAAGCCATAATTATCTATAGTGCCTTCAGGACGGTCTGAACGAACAATGAAGGATATCACCCAGTTTACCATACTGCAGGTGAACTTATCCTTAGATGGAATGAAAGAACAGTTCCATAATGTAACTTTATCCTTTCAGTTACATGTTGAAGTTAGGGTTAACATTAACTAGAACAACATATAGTTGCAACCAACGAAGAAAGGAATGTGTAGAGTAACCATATCCGTATTACAGATATTTTAAGCAGTCCCTTCCAAGAGGATAACAAGATTCATAGATTCCTAAAGTATGTTACTTTACATTTCTGAAAGAGAATCGCACGAAAGGTGTGATCTTTGAACCAGGGTGAACTCTTCGAGCGGTTTGTTCTGAATTTATCCTTATACTTAAGGAGATGCGCGGACAAGAAGATACGTGGACCCTTGGTCGTAAAGAATGGTTTACTCTAAGTGAAAAGAATCTCAAAACGATTCCTTGTACCTCAACCTACTAATTCATAGATATGATTTTTACGAGGATGTTGCGATTAGCCGTGAAATATTGAGAATAGAAACCCACCTAGTGCCCTTCCTACAATGGGGTGACCATTGAGTGTACCTCAGAAAACTGATTTATCGGCCCGCGATTCTGCCATGTTTAACCTTAAAAGGAACATATTTCGAGTACAAAGACTTCCTAACAATTTTTTTTTATAAATCTGCCACCCAAAGTGGCTCAAGCGTTTTTAACAAGGATTTTAATAGTAAGCTTCATCCCTAACGGAGGGAGAGAAGAAGTGTGATCCCTACATGGTGTAGTCTAATACGGAAACCTTTAATAAAATCAACCGAGGAAGTTTTGAAAAACCTTTAAACGTTTGATGCGACAACATAAATGGAACGAAGTTCTTGGTAAATTTAGAAGTATGTATAACGAGTACCATTTGCACAAAATTATTTGACTTAAAACAACTCAATAAAGGAGCGATTTTTAATCATCTTGAAGGTATAACTTAGTATGTACTAACCCAAAATAAGTAAGGGTAAATTTATACATATATGATTTTATAAATCGCGTAAGTGATAGAAAAGTTTTTAGTACTTTCATTTGTCCATAAATCTCGTGAGGACCGCACAAATAAGCAACGTGTAAAAATTTTGATAAACATAGTTTTTCGTATTTCAGAGGTTACGAGTTGAAAAAGGTCGAGTGAAAAATCTTTGAATCATCGGTTGACATGTTACTAGGTAATGAAAACTAATGAATTAAATGTAGTTTTGATGATTATCCGAACTTAAGTCTTTGGCCCAAAAATGTTTACGTCCGAAGCCGTTGCTAAAAAGTGAGGTATGAAGGATAGAGCATGAGGATGAGAAGTTAATCGCTTCTTGACTTTGCAGAATGCCACACAGGTTATGGCTAATATTAAAGTCGGAATACTAATGATGTTAATATCGCTAGATGAGAATTTCCTTGGAATAGGTCAGGACTTTGAGTTATGTAAGATAGAGCATCGCTCCGACAGATGTGAAGAATAAGATCCCTGGGGTAACGCAGTAATTTTGAATGGTTTAAGTGTTTGTGGATGCCCGAAGGCTCTGCATGACGTGGTAGTAAGTGCCTTCATCACATACACACACATGAATCTCTTAGTTTCGATAGTTATCTGTCTTCATGATGACTTGGATACGAATAAGCAACGAAAAATTTTATATTGACAAGCAACGGAAATTTTATAGAATTCTTTTAAGGTGACGATGTAAGAAAAGAAATTAAGTTCTTAGCAAACTAGGGTTATGTACAGCACGTACCATTCAAGGTAAAATATTCTTTGAATAAAAGATTTGATTTGTAAAAGTGAAAGTAAAATTTCATATGTATTTGTCAAAAAGGAGTAATTATTTACTTTATTTTATATAACGTATACGATTTCAAAAATTTGCACGAATGGCAAATAAAATAAATTTATTTTTATTAAGTTTTGAGAGGATCGCACAGTAAAAGAGTGTATGTAAAATTTTGGCAAACAAAATTTTCATATTTCAGAGGTTACAAGTTGAAAAAAGATTGATGAGAATCGAGTAAAAGACTTTTGAAAATCTCAGGTGATATTTGAGCAAAAATGTTACGAGGTAATGAAAACTGTTGAATTTTAATGTGGTTGATGACTATTAGTAGGGCATAAGTCCTTCGACCAAAAATGCTTAAGTATAAAGTTGTTGCTTATAAGTGAGAAACGAAAGGGAGAGTACGAGGACGGGGATTAACTACCCATTGATTTTGGAAATTCCGAACTGGTATGACTAATATCAAAGTAAGAAGGGTGATGGTGTGATTATCATTGATTAAGAATTCTCTCGGAATAAGTTAGGATTCAGTGTCGCATAAGAATGAGTATCAAATACAATTCTTGGGTAGTATAGTATTTGAATTGCTGAAGTGACAGGATACAATTTCCTATATGTATCGTTGTCCATTGTATCGGTTTCTTTCATGGCTAGAAAGTGAGCAGATTTGGTGAGGCGATCAACGATAACCCCGATAGTGTCATAACTGCTGACTGTTTTCGGTAGTTTCAGAATGAAATCCATCGTCATCCCTTCCCATTTCCATTGTGGGATCTCGGGTTGTTGAAGTAATCCGGATGGCTTTTGGCTCACCATTCTCGCGAGGTATACGAATAATCTTCTTACTATAAATAACTTTCGCTTTCGTCCTTGAAAGTCAGTCCGTTCCAACTATTTCCTCAAAGCTTTCTAACTCGATGAGTATTAGGTTAATTTTAAGGTCCATTCCAACCAAATCTTATTATACTGCCGTGAAAATTTTTATCAACCTTCTCAAATAACATCTGATTGTGAGCAGGTAACTAATCCTTTCCAACTACTACTATAAAACTTCCAAGTTTTGTTGGCATGAGGTCATCTCCAAATGACCCACCTGTTAATTTTTAAGGTACTATCTTAAATTACTCCTCTATCTCTGCCAACTTACCATTAGCTTGTTCTATAGAATACTTAACTCTCATGATTGTTAATGGCTTATTAGTCATCACACTAGGATTCTTAGATATAAGGTTTCTATCACTCTAGTATTAAACAATTCCGAGACGATAAATCGTTGTGAAGAAACGTACCCTAACTAAAATCAGGATCCATGCGAGTCTCCATAGCTGAGATAACGATTGCTCTATCGGATGTGAGTCCAAAGTTTTTTTTTCCTATTTGAGAAATTTTTCCTTAAGTATCCAGGGTGTCTATATCTATAACAAATTTTCGGGTTATCAATTCTGCAGTCCAGGCCCTTCTCGTACAGTATCTAGACTAAGTGGTTATTCCTGCCTTTATCAGACCATAATGCGTATACTCAAGTGGTTCCTACCAAAATTTCCTTTGAATCGCTTCATATTCCTTATGTAGTAACATTGGAACTTCTGCATAATTCACTTCAATATAATTACGCTGGCCTGGCGTCATTATATTGTACTAAATCGTACGTTCATTCCAATATCACTCCATATGGTCAATGTAACGTGATCACTTTCAGTTCTACTCAATTTCATCAAACGGTGCTTTATCTATGCTATCTCAAAACAAAATCTACATAATTAATCTCACGGTTTCTCGGTGTGGGTGCGTAAGTTCCGTAGGTCATGCACCAATGCCTAAATGTCCTGAAATTTCTTCAAAATGTTCAGGTTCAGGTAACATCGTTAGGTCCTTTCTAGAAATTCAATCTGGGTCTCGCTTCGAGTTGTATGTGTAGCAAGTAGTAGTACGATATGTCTTGAGGTGACTCCCAAGTCTTTGGGTATGGTTGAGCATCAGTAGAAGGCACTCTGACCTTGTGAAAGGAGATGTCCTCCTGACTTCCCCAATGCCTAAGAGTGTTAGGGTACTAAATCCAGAAATGTCGTCAGATCGTCGAGCAGTGGTGAAGAACGAAAGAGATAAGTGACGGTCATGAAAGCGTACGAGATACGAGCCATCTTGCAGGAACTGAACAACCTTCGAATGTTCACACGTCGTACGTGGCTATTTAGAGTGAGCTCGGGGTGCGGTTACTCCGAAAAATCCTCCAATATCTCCTCCTCCGAGGATCGACTTTAGTGGGCATGTAATTCGAGGGGTACTCCTCCTAGATTGCGTGAAGAATCATTTCGATCTCTGGAATGGTGGAACAGTAGTAACAGGTGGATTACAATACTAATCCTTAGGGTTAGACGTGTGGGAAATGGGTTTAGAAGAACATCTGAACTAGGAAAGGTAAGTTTTTCCAAGTCGGTGCAGCGAATAGCAGGCATGAAGCAAGCACGTAATCAGGCACTACAGCAACCTAGCTCGTTTACTGCAGTATATAGCATGGAAATATTAACAGTACTAAACAGAAGTAACATGCAATCGAAAGCAGATAGTAGCATGCAGTAGCTAGAATAAGCAAAAGCATGCAGCGAGTTTACATAGCAGTAAAAGGAAACGGTAGCATGCAGTAAGTTCATACGGTAGTAAAAGTAAGCAGTGGCATGCAGTAGTAGTAAGCAGTAACATGTAGTAATATAACACAGTAGCATGCAGCAGGTTCTGCAGAAACAAGTAAACTAGCAAGTTGTAGATTAGTCCTATTTGTGAATTCTACTTAGGTCGGTCCTAGACTCACTAATGCAACCTAATTCCCTACAACCAATGCTCTGATACCAACTATGACGCCCCGTACAAAATCATCGTGTACGGTACATCAACAACAGGATCATTACAAGGTCAAACACTATATGCTGTTTGAAAACCAGTTTTGCATTCATGAACAGATAACGTTTTACAAAAGATGAATAGGAAACATTAACATGAGTACATGATACTAAGGTCATTACAAAGCTATTGTTTTGAAAATAACATAAGTTGGGAATGCAAAGTAAAAGTTTCATGCTTGAGACATCTCTAAGTAATGCAGCGGAAGTCTAACACAGCAAGTCTGTAACAGCAAGTCTATACACCGAGACTAGAACAGCAAGGCTAACAGCAGAAGCAACAACATCTAAACACCTGAGAAATACATGCTTAAAAAGTCAACACGAATGTTGGTGAGCTATAGTTTGTTTGTATTCAGTAATGTAATGTAATGTAGGCCACGAGATTTCAGTGCTTCAAACAAGCGTTTCAAATCAGTAATTCAAATCAGTATGATAAAGTATATGTATAACCGTGGGCACTCGGTAACTAACTTAACGTTTATACCCCCTGAAAGTACACTTGGAAAGTGCGTATGTCTACGAAGTATTAAACACTCATTAAATGCTAGAGCGACTAGCCCGACTGGGGATGTCAAAACCTATGGATCCATATCTAAGATTCACGTTCATGGTTCAAAAACTAATGATTAAACGTTACCGAGCTAAAGGGAATGTTTATGCCGTTGTATAACCCACACATATATAAGTTTAAGTACTCGTGCCTAGTATGTAAAACATAAAATCCGCATGTATTCTCAGTTCCCAAAATAAGTTAAAGTAAAAAGGGAATGCTATAACTCACAGTGATAAAAGCGGTAAAGTCGGTAATGAAAGTACGCAAGTAGTAAGTCGGTCCGAAAGGTCGTCAACCTAAATCAAGGGTTACTAGGTCAGTAGGTTGTTTTTATAAATTCTAATAGTGCATAAAATAAGTTTAAGTGTCATCATTCATCATCATAAAAGCTAAGTAAGTTCGACAAGAATAGAGATCGAAACAATAGGCTGACTTCGGTCAGCTTCTGCGACCTCTACGCAAATCGAAAAGATGCATAGTCAGTGGCTATGGCTCCGTATGTGAGTCCCCTAACCGCTGACCAATTTTCAGAACCTAACTCGTCTTCGTTTGACCGTGGCGACGGTTTATGTGCGAGTAGGTCAGAAATTTCAGCACAACGTTAATAGGGTGTAGTGATCTCGGAGGGCCATAAATCCTAAACCGTAACTCGGATTAAGACAAGGCTTAAACGGAAAATCATCTGCTCGAACTGAACTAACTGAAAATAAACTTTCCAGTAGCCCAGGTGGTCTGATCAGATACGAAAATCAGTGGACAAGTGCTCCGGTGAGGTTCTTGATGCTTGATGCTCATCACGGTTCTCATCCTTGATGCTTGTAGCTTCAAGTGTACAACTCGTTGATGGTTTAGCATCACTTTTGACCAAGATTCTACCATCAATACACAATATGTTAAGACCAAGTGGTAACACAACTCATTTAAGAGTCTTAGATGGATGATGAACCAAGGTTACATCATATCCTTAGTCTTAACACAATTACAAGTCCTATTTACAAACAAAGTTACAAACTTTACATCAATCAAACAAGTATGAACATGATCCACGTCAAAAGAGGTGATGGAACCCTAAGCTAGAGAGCTTGGATCCCTTTCACACAATTTATAAGGTCACAAAGCTAGAAAGCTTGAACCTTTAGTGTTCTTGAAGATCTTGAAGCATAAAGCTTGGATCTTTAAGATATATGAAGATAACAAACAAAAGTTTGAATCTTTATCACAAAATAACAAGATTAAAGTAAAAGAAAGATGAATAAACAAAGTTGGTGAAGATTCAAAGCTAGAAAGCTTGAATCTTCCATGTTCTTGAAAGATTCATGCTTGAATCAACAAGATATAAGCAAGATCAAAGCTAAAAGGAACTTTGATCTCCATAATATGATGATGATGGCCACGAAAATGAAAGGAAAAGAAGAAGAAAAAGAAGACTTACAAGCAATACTAGAAAGGGAAGAAAGAAAGAACAAGTGTGTGTGAAAACCAAATGAGCAAGTGATTTGAATGAGAGGTAAATGGCTAGTATTTATAAGCAAGGAATTTGACAAGGATTGATGACATGGACAAGGGCTAGTATTTATAAGCAAGGAATTTGACAAGGATTGATGACATGGACAAGGGCTAGTATTTATAAGCAAGGAATTTGACAAGGATTGATGACATGGACAAGGGCTAATTAATTGGGTCACTAGCTAGAGTAGGGTGGGCTTGAGCCCAACAAGGTAGAAAGTCCAACAGGACTAACTATTGTGCATAATTAAATTACTACGCTTAATTAAGCATCCAAAAACCCAGGTAATTATTATTATAAAATAATAATTAATATTTCGCAGTCATAATATTCCGATTATGACAAAAGTTAAACGTGCGCGCAAGTTCGCGGTTTATTCGAAACGTCAAATAACACTAACGGTTATAAAGGCTTCCAATGATCAAGTTATGTATCCTACGTACTCTAAGGCACGTTTTAACATATAAATGGAAGTAAACCACGTAAATCAAGTTTCCAGAGTATAAAGTAACACAGTACGCACAAATATGCAGTTTCGCAAAAACACAAGGCACAAAAGCAAGTCGAAAAAGCCGGGTCGTTACACTTAGTATTCACCTGAGCAATAACATGCTTTAAACGTCAACAAAAATGTTGGTGAGTTTTAGGTTTAACCTATATATATCAAATCGTAACAATAGACCACAAGATTTCATATTTCAATACACATCTCATACATAGGGATAAAAATCATTCATATGGTGAACACCTGGTAACCAACATTAACAAGATGCATATATAAGAATATCCCCATCATTCCGGGACACCCTTCGGATATGATATAAATTTTGAAATACTAAAGCATCCGGTACTTTGGATGGGGTTTGTTAGGCCCAATAGATCTATCTTTAGGATTCGCGTCAATTAGGGTGTTTGTTCCCTAATTCTTAGATTACCAGACTTAATAAAAAGGGGCATATTCGATTTCGATAATTCAACCATAGAATGTAGTTTCACGTACTTGTGTCTATTTTGTAAATCATTTATAAAACCTGCATGTATTCTCATCCCAAAAATATTAGATTTTAAAAGTGGGACTATAACTCACTTTCACAGATATTTTCTTCCTCGGAAATAAGACTTGGCCACGGATCGATTCACGAACCTATACAAATATGTACATATATATCAAAGTATGATCAAAATATAATTACAACCATTTTTATTATATTTTAAGGATTTGAGTGTATTAAGTCAGCTGTCCTCTTTAATAACCTACAACTAGTTGTCCACAGTTAGATGTACAGAAATAAATTGATATATATTATCTTGAATCAATCCACGACCCAGTGTATACACGTCTCCGGCTAGATCACAACTCAAAGTATATATATATATTTGGAATCAACCTCAACCCTATATAGCTAACTCCAACATTACTGCATATAGAGTGTCTATAGTTGTTCCAAATAATATATATACATGGGTCGATATGATATGTCAAAACATTTGCATACTTGTCTATGGTATTCCAAGATTACATAATATATTAGAATACATGTATAATACAATATAAGTTAGCTAGGATATGATTTGTATAGATTTGTTAAATATTTCTCGTAGTTAAAAAGATCAAAAATATCCAATCTTGTTTTACCCATAACTTCTTCATTTTAAATCCGTTTTGAGTGAATCAAATTGCTATGGTTTCATATTGAACTCTAATTTAAGAATCCAAATAGAAAAAGTATAGGTTTATAGTCGAAAATTTAAGTTACATGTCAATTACTAAAGAGGTAGTCATTTCCGTCGAAAGAACGACATCTTGATGACCATTTTGAAAAACATACTTTCACTTTGAGTTTAACCAAGATTTTTGGATATAGTTTCATGTTCATATGATAAATTATTTTCCCAGAAGAACAACTTTTTAATCAAAGTTTATCAGAGTTTTTAATTATCCAAACCAAAACAGCCCCCGATTTCACTACGACGGCGTATATCCGATTTTATGGTGTTCATCGTGTTTCCAGGTTTTAAATCATTAAGTTAGTATATCATATAATTGGAATGAAAGGCTTGGGAATCTTTCTTTGATTCACTTTCTATTCCATATGTCATGATATTGGAATTTCTATACGAATTACTTTTAAATAATCACGTTGGCCAAGCGTCATTATATTTCACTAATTCATACCTCCACTTCAATATCACCCCATAAGGTCAGGACACGTGATCAAACTTAGATATTTGACGTGAGAATGTTGAGTCATGAGTGACATCCCTTTGCATGAGTCAAAAAATACTTTGAATCACAATGGCGAAGTCAAGTCATAAGGTATGTATGGATATGATAACAATCACATACTAACCGATCCTTTAGAGTCGGGATCAGGTAAGATGATAGGGTTTTGGCTTGATATTCTTAGGAAATGATACATAATGTTAGAAGAGGTAAAAGCAGGTACTAAGATGAATTGGCATTATAAAGATTAAAGGAAAGCGCTTAAAACTAAGGCAGGAAAGGTTATAGTCCTATAGATTGCTAAGACACCTAACTAACATATAAGGCACACATAAAATGCAATCCTGATTCTCTATAACAAGCCTGGGCTCTGATACCACTCTGTCATACCCCCAAAATAGGGTCGGGGAAATATGACTTCACAATATCACAACACAAGTATGTATAAACGAGAACGACTCTAAATGAGACGATTTAACAAAATTTGATTTGCAGCGGAAACATACTAATGTTTTACACAATGAAATTCGTGTGTAAATAACAAATGATAAGTCTAATATGTGGACTCCAATGCAACAGCTAACTAAGAATCATAGGGCAGCACACAAGTTAATAATCTTTACCTGAGATAAACATGCTTAAAGTGTCAACACAAAGGTTGAGTGAACATCATAGGTTTAACAATCATGATAAGTTTTAGACCACAAGATTTAATTCAAAATATCAAAATATTCAATATGCCATGAGTTATAATATCGAACTAAACATTAACCCCTAACACTGTACGGGTGTCGGCAATTATTATTATGTACCCCCATGACGATTACGCAAATGGGTAGAGACATCACTCTCAATAGGCCTACTCACAGTAATTAAGCTTGCAAATTCCAATTCCAGCAATTAACGATATTATGGCGGGGATTTGCATGTAACAATAAATACATGTTTAATAAAAGTCTCACGAAATTGCATATCAAATAGTTTAGGTACTTGTGTCTAAATTGTAAATCATTTTAAAAGCAAGCATGTGTCTCACCCCAAAGTTTATAAAACAGTTAAGAAAGAGTAGAAAGAGGGGCTATGAAGTTCATCTTAGTAGCAAGTAAGTAATTCCACGCAACTATATTAACAGTGACGGATATCTCAACCTAGAGATATAACGTTTGATCAGTTAATGTCTAACAGACATAAAGTTTGTTTATTAATATAGCAACTATATTAACAGTGACGGTTTTCGAGAAAAGTTCCTATTTCTCAAAAGTTTCTATTTTTGGAAACCTACTATTTATGGAAAGCTTCCACTTATAGTAAGTTCCTAGTTTAGGAAGTTCGTATAAATCGTACGTTATTCTTTGATTATAACCTTCTCGTATTTTAGATGTATAGATACGATACGTTATCATATTATTATACTTAGTATTTATTATATATGTAAAAACATTATGTGATAAGTATAACTTAGTTAATTTAGGATGATAAATATAAGATAAGTTTATATGTTATAGTATTATTATATAATATTATCACTTTATTTAATATCTTAGAATATATTATACTTTAAATGATTTAGATAAGTTTTAATTCTTCCGACTTTTATCTTATCTAAATTGTAACCTATGTGAGTTTAAATTTATCATTATCATCTTATCATATTAACCTCTTAATTATGTCTTAATCACATTATCTTTATTCATAACAAGCCACTTTATTTTCATAATCATTATCCTTTATATTTAATATAAAATCTCATCATCTTTATATTTACATGTTAATATTTACCTCAATATTATTAACTTTATTATCATGTTTATAATAACATAACGTTTAGTCAAAATCTCATAATCGCAATACATACCTTATAATCATAATTATAATTTTATACATTCACATGATAGTTATAGTGTAATCTTCATTATGTTAATCATACTTACATGTTTATATTTATAATATGTTTCATGTATATATGAAAGTTAATACATATTATAAAGTTTTTAATTATAATAAGGTGTCGTTAGATATAAAAGTATATAGATAACTTGAAATCTAGTTTTCTTTCATATTTTTAAATCTAGATATTCTATTGTTTATTTTGTAGTCATTTTTATACTTGTATTTTAGAAAGTTATTAAACATTTATTAAATTCCTTTAACAATAAAATGTAATTTACTTCCAAGTCTTCTAGAGTATAAGATTTAGTGTATTATTGAGTCAAAGGGCTTAATTGGTTATTAGAACATTCTGTTTATTTAATTTTGCAAGATTATACATACTTCAGGGTCTAAAATTATAATATAACAATATATTTATCTCGTAATTTCGATAGAACATATAAATGGAGTTGCCTTTTTGCTTTGATTCAAAAGACATACATATATTTAATTATTATATTTATATATTATATATAGTAGCAGCAATAAATACTTTTACGTAGAATTTGATCACTACGAAAGTGATTGACTTAAGAGCTGAAGTTTTACTTATTGTTATCGTGATTAACAACTTTATTGCATCCGCCTTATAAAATTAATAGGATCTAATAATAACATAACAGTATCGTTTGAGATTTACCTTCGAAAAAACAAAATAAGATGAATGGGTGTTGTTGAGGTTGGAGCTCGACAGGGACATCAACACAGCAACACAAATTCGACCCAATTGGGTCTGTTTTGATCACGCAAAAACAACAAGAAAACAGCAGCAAAATAAATCGATCTTGGGGCTGTTTTGGTGGCAACAAACTGTAGCAAAAGAGGGCTGTTGGTGGTGGTCAAATAACACAGTAAATCAGGAGTGAAACAAGCAGGAACAAAGGCTGTTGAGTGGCGTACTAGGATGCACAAAATGCAGCAGCTAATCGAACCAAAAAGGTGGTGATATGGGTCGGTTTTGGTGAGGTTTGTAGTCGATTAGGATGGAGGTTTGGTAGACAGAAACAGTCGACTATATTTACAGGTTAATGGGCTGTCTTATGATCACGAAACTTGCAGCAACAAGAGTACTTCTAGGCTGTAACAAGTGGTAACTTTCAGCAGAAATAGGAGTAGAAAAATAAGGCGATTTGAGGCTAGAATGGGTGGTTTGAGTGTCGACTAAAGAAGGCTGTGATGGGTGATGTATATGAACCGATGGTGGTGGACAAATGGTTGCAAAAACCTGTCGACTAAAGCAAGCAACAAGAGAAGTTTGTGTGGTTTATTTGTGATGCCAAAATATGGGAAACATGAGGCCCTTTTTATAGATGATTAGCATGTTGTAATTACATTAGGATTGATAGGAAAACTTGGTGATCAAGGTTTGGATTTAGATTGGAGTGCAAGTATTAGAGTTTGATTAGAATTTTAGACTTAGAGTTAGGCTAGGATTAGTTTGCTTGGTGATCAAGTGTTTTTTTTTTTTTTTTTTTAAACCGTCCCATATTATATTTTTATCATTATTATTATTATATAATTCGACATTTATATAATTTATATATTTTTCATAGTTTATATAATTGATAGATTTATTATATATATATTTTTACTGTAAATATATTATTTATACATTTTATTTTGATCATAATAATAACATTAATAATAATAATAGTTATTAGGGTTTGGGTTTAATATTTAATATTAGATGATATTAGTGTTTAGTATTTAATGTATAGGGTTAGGTTTAGGGTTTTAAATAATACTAGGATTTATAGTATTAATTATTCATTAGGGTTAGGGTTTAAATACGTGCATTAATAATTGAACATTTAATATCTGGATAACAACCCTAATGACAATAAACAGGATCAGGAAATGAAACCCTAAGGGCAATTTGGAAAATTCAGAATGGAAAAGTGAGAGTTGTTATAGAGAATACATGCGCTACTTTATAAATGTTTTACGAAATAGATACAAGTAATCGAAACTACATTCTATGGTTGGATTATCGAAATCGAATATGCCCCTTATTAGCTTGGTAGCCTAAGAATTAGGGAAATGGCCCCTAATTGACGTAAATCCTAAAGATAGATCTATGGACCTTGACACGTCCCATTCGGGTTACGAATGCTTTAGTACTTCGTTTATCATATCCGATGAGAGTCCCGGAATGATGGGGATATTTTATATGCATCCTGTTAGTTCGGTTATCAAGCGTTTACCATATGAATGATTTTTATCTCTATGCAGTTTGCGAAATGCCTGATATGAGATGTATATTGGAAATGAAAATCTTGTGGTCTATTAAAATTATGGAAATGATCGATTATGATAAACTAATGAACTCACCAACCTTTTGGTTGACACTTTAAAACATGTTTATTCTCAGGATTGATAGGAATCTTCCGCTGTGCATTTGCTCAATTTAAAGACATTACTTGGAGTCATTCATGGTATATTTCAAAAGACGTTGCATTCAAGTCGTTGAGTTCAGTAAAGATTATGATTAAGTAAATGACAGATTAAATCCTTTATAGCTGGATATTATGAAATGGTATACATGCCTGTCAACTTTCGATATAATGAAAGTTTTTCTTTTAAAACGAATGCAATGTTTGTAAAATGTATCATATAGAGGTCAAATACCTCGCAATGTAATCATATGTTATTGTATTCGTTCTTATGGATTAGGACGGGTCTTTACAACTAATGCCCAATTTCAGGCACTGATTGATGTAGCTGTGGCAGCTATGTAAGGTAACAACAATGCTCCGCCAACTACTTGTTCATACAAGGATTTCATGAATTGTAAGCCGACTACATACAATGGAACTGAAGGACTGTTGAATTGACTTGCTGGTTTGAGAAGTTAGAATCCATCTTCGGGATTAGTAACTGTGGGGTAGCTAACCCGAAACGACTCGAACACATTACGGATAATCGACGCCATTTTTAAAAAAAATTTGGACAGTCACCAAGTGCAGGCAAGTGGTGCGGCGCGCCAGGTTATGGAGCGGCGCTCTACTTCACTGTGCTAGGTGCCCAGATTCCAGTTTACATTCGGGATTAAAAACCCGTTATGTGGAGCGGCGCGCCAATTTTGGAGCGGCGCTCCATTACAATGGAGCTGGAGCTACAGTTTTCCAACTTATTTCCAAATCATGTTTTCATCACAATATGCAATGGCGGAGTCAGGTAGGGTACTTGGGGGTGTTGGCCTCCCCCATCAGGCCTAAATAAATTGAGTAATTAGTGATCCTTATCAACTCTTTTAGATAAGCTCCAATTAAAGTATGTTAACGTTTAAATATAAAAATAGCTCAATTCAACAAGACCGATTAATATTGATTACTTAGTATAATCTTTTAGAGTATTGTCACTAGTTTAATAAAAAACGAAACTCTATGTTCAACACCTTTACAACTATATAATTGACATATCATCTTAAAGATTACAGAAGCACTATATTTTTTTAGAATAGATCAAAAAAATTCTTTATATTTTTGCACCAATTATAAAATCTTGAACACCTAATATTTCTTCCACACCATCTATAAAATTTTGTGATACATAAAACCTAAACAAAAAATAACGTGTCATTACAATATAAAACTCTAATTGTATTATCTTCTTCTCGTGTATTTAAAGAGCCAGTATAACCATGTAAAAACTATTATATTTAAACACATGTGTCATAGAATATTGTTCAATAGTTGGAAAATGTCGCCGTATGTACAAAATTAACGAAATTATGCATATTACTTTTTTTTTTTTTTTTTTTTTTACCGAAGTCACATATTAGTTTGATGCAGATATTTATTCTATTTAAAACAGTTATGACTTCTTACCTTTTCTAAATAATAATACTTTGTTATGATCATGGATAGTGAATTTGTAATAGTTATCTAACTATAAAGTAAGCCTCCCCTATCGCTAATTTCAGGCTCCGCCTCTGACATTATGAGTCTTGGTGTTTCCAAAAGCCACATAACAAAGTTTACCAACCTACAACAAGTTTTCATGAGTTTTCGACATTGGGTACCAAATGACCCAAAAAAATCACGAAGTGTTTATCACGACCCAATTTACAACAATTTGACCCAAAATAGAGTATGATAAAGCATAATTCCATCCATGGCTACTCCAAATCCTTACCCTTGTCCACTTACACATCACTGCATACAAGCTAGCATCACAAAGCATACAACCAAAATATAACTCATTACACTACAACACACAAATAGGGTTAACCATACACAATAGTGCTAGTCATCAAATGATGATTTAACACTATCTAATACATACACATGGCCAACGAAAGCGCCTTCCGGATGGCACCACCACATACACACTAATGTGGTCGCCGAAAAGCTAACTCGTAGGTGACACTTCCCACATCCTAACACACCGTGTGGCCGCCAAAGAGTGAACGACACTCGCCACAACTCAAATCACAAACGTGGTCAACGAAGAGTGAGACCTTACGGAAACACTCACCACCATGCACCAAGTGGCTAACGAAGAGTGAACCTTACGCCCTGTGTCACTCGCCACCCCACCTACAAGCAAAGAACTTATATACATACACATATAAGTACTCACTCACCTTGATCACTTAGAAGAGCTATACACGCGCTAGAGCTTCACGAATGATCCAAAAGCAACACAAATCAAAACACCAAGCTATGAACACCAATAGTTTGACCTAAAATGCACAAGTGCAATTTTGACCCAAATTGCACAAGACCTCAACACAACTAATCACTGGTGACTAGTGATTATAACTCAAATCCACCAAAATGACTTAGGCTCAAGTGCTTGAAGCACTTCTTGGCCCATAACCACAAATGCAATTTCAACACATTTGCACTTGACTTCCCTTGACTAGGTCAGTCTAGACCCAAACATTTGCAACCAACAATAATTAGTGCTTTAGGACACATGGTCACCACTTAGACCCAAAATCATGTACTTCAAGTACACTTTGACCCAGTTTAACATAAAAACTAATTTTGACCCAAAATAGGGTTTACACCCTAAAATCAAATTAACACTAACACCCCACATCACTAGTTAATGAATTTTCTAGTGATTTACAAGAACATAGAAGAATTGAATCTCATAAATTCGACATCCAAGCCCTAGTTCACCAAATATGGTTCATTCACCCAATTTACACCCCAAGAACCCCAATTTCACAACAAAATGGGTCTTAGACTCAACATCAACCCCAAAATCTAACACATACACGAAATTAAACATAATAAATTGGATTTAGGGCTTATCACGAGTGTAGATTAACGATAGGTAGCAGCTACACTAAGATTGGACTTCAATTGGAAATGGATTTGGCTTCTTCTTCACAAAACTTGAGTTTCTCACTCTACAAACTTTTTTCTCTCAATAATGGGGTGTTAGATTGGGTAAAATGAGGATAAGAGACTGATTTGGGTCAGTCTTTTAACCCCTAAACTGAACCCATGCAATATTGCACACAAGTCCTTCTTATTTTTCATTTATACAAAACAGCACCAGTTCTCGCTATTTGAAGCGGCACGCCAATAAGTGGAGCGGCACTCCACTATGCTGTGACTAGGACCAGAATGTTACAATTCTCCCCACATGGTCCGGATCGCGTCCCCGCGATCCAAGCCACGTGTATCGAAGGAAGATATTCTCGTACAAACTCCTCCGTTTCCCAAGTAAACTCCGAGCCTTTTCAATGTCGCCATTGAACCTTATAGATCCTAGCTTTCTTATTACACATTACCTTAACTTTCTCATCAAGAATCGCAACCGGTTCCTCCACATACTCCAATTTATTATTTAGAATAATTTGATCTAATGAAACCCATGCCGAGTCATCTCTAAGACAGTTGCAAAGGTAGGAAACATGAAATGTGTTATGAATCCCCGCAAACTCTTCGGGTAACTCAAATCGGTAAGCAACCTCACCAACACGTGCCAAAAATTTTAAAAGGTCCAGTAAACCAAGGAGAAAGTATTCCCCGCTTTCGTAACCGAATCACACCCTTCCATGGCAATACTTTAAGCATCACCATATCACCTTCATGAAACTCGACCAGGCATCTTCACTTATCCACATAAGATTTTTGTCTATCTTGTGCGACCTTATGACGAGCCCGGATCCTCTCAACCTTTTGATTCATCTCTTGAACCAAATCGGTACCCCCAATCTTACGTTGACCTACCTCAACCCAACAATTCGGGGTTCAACATCTTCTTCCATAAAGCATCTCATATAGTGACATTCCAATACTCATATGGAAACCATTATTGTATGAAAACTCCACCAAAGGTAAATGCTCATCCTAATTACCACCGAAGTCGATAACACAAGTTCGAAGCATATCCTCCAAAGTTTGAATGATCTGTTCGCTTTGACCATCCGTTTGAGGATCATACGCGGTACTCATTTTCAATTGAGTACCCATCTCCTCATGAAACTTACCCCAAAATCGAGAAGTAAAACACATTTCTCGATATGTAATAATCGACACCGGAACCCCGTGTATCGATATCACCTCTTTAATGAAAAATCTTGCCAATGTCTCTGACGAAATTTTCTCCCGAATAGTAAGAAACAACGCACTTTTCGTCAACCTATCAACCATTACCAAAATAGTGTCGTATTGGGTTCTCGCCGTTTTTGGCAACTTAGTGATAAAATCCATGGTAATATGCTCCCATTTCCACTTGGGAATTTCTAACGGTTGCAACATGCCATAAGGCTTTTAGTACCCGGCTTTGACTTGGAAACATGTAACGCATTGATCGACATATTTAACAATGTCTCTCTTCATGTAGGGCCACCAATACTCTTTCTTCAAGTAAAGATACATTTTTTTCGCCCGTGATGGATAGAATACTTGGACTTATGTGCCTCATCGAGAAGCACTTTTCGGTACCCACCCATTGTCGACACCAAAATCCTTCCATGAAACAACAACCCGTGCGAGCCTAATATAATAGACTCCATTTGCCCTTGAATTCGCTCTTCAAACTTATCATTAACAAAGGCCTCAAATTGAATCTCACCAAGCTTTACGAGAAAATCGTTAGTAATCTTCATGCGCAATGATTCCAATCGTATCATCGGTATCTATTCTTCCGACTCAACACATCTGCAACAACATTAGCTTTACTCGTATGTTAGATATATCTCACAATCATAATCCTTCAACAAATCAATCCACCGACGTTCTTGTTATTCAACTCCCTTTAATCCAAGAGATATTTCTAACTTTTGTGATCCGTATAAATCGTGCTTTAAACACCATAAAGATAATGGCGCCAAATTGTTAGGGCATGAACCACCACCGCCAACTCATGATCATGAGTCGGGTAATTCTTCTCGTACTCTTTCAATTGTCTCAAGGTGTAAAAAATGACCTTACCTCTTTGCATAAGAACACAATCAATCCCATTAATAGAAGCATCACCATATACACCGTCATATCATCGACACCCTCCAGTAATACCAATACCGGAGCTTGACACAATTCATCCTTCAATAATTGGAAAGCAACTTCTTGCTCACTTTCCCAATTAAACCTCACATTCTTCCTCTTAAATTTGGTTAACGAGGAAGCTATTTTGAAAAAGTCTTGAAAGAAACGAAGATAATAACTAGCCAATCCGAGAAAACTTCAGACTTTCGTAGGAGTAGTCTGTCGTTCCCACTTTTCTATCGCTTCAATCTTCACCGGATCCACTTGAATCCTTTCTTTATTAACAATATGGCCAAGGAGTTGAACTACCTTTAGCCAAAATTCACACTTGGAGATCTTGGCATACAACCTTTCTTTTCGCAACGTCTTCAACACTTCAGAAAGATGGTGTTCATGTTCCTTCACACTCTTAGAATAGACGAGTATGTCGTCAATGAACACAATTACCAATTTATCCAACATGGGTTGACACACCCGAATCATAAGGTCTACCACTACAAAGGAGCCGACGTGCCCGTGCATATGTGCATAGTGGCACAAATATGAATAATTAACTCTCCACCACTTGGGGTCTTTACCGGAACCAATTTCTCATGGCATGCAATATCGGCTCCATAACGATCGAGCCAATCTATGCCAATGAAAACATCAAATTCACCCAATTTCATCGGGATAAGATTAATTTAAAGCTTTGGGTACGAAATACAATATCATAGTTTTCACACACATCAACCCCTAGCATAGTTTGACCATCCGCTATTTGGACTTCTACCGAATGATTCAACTTAGCTAGTGGTCTATCAAGCTTAGGCACAAACTTTGGAGACACAAATGACAAATTAGAACCACAATCTAAAAGAACCTTCGCAGGATTAGAGTTAACCACGAAAGTACCTGAAACAACCTCGTTAAACCTCCTTGCCTCCTCACTATCATAAAATCATTGCACCCCTTAGACGGCCCCGCCGCTTTCTCTAGATTTTTGATTTGATCCCCATAAAATTTGGGACACTCCGAATTTCGATGTCCTTCTTTACGACAATTGAAGCACGTAATCTTGTTGGAAGATGGATTCTTGTAATCATGGGATATGTGACCCTTTTGTCCACAATTAAAACAAGTAGGAGTGTAACCTCACAAACCACTTTTTCTCACACTACCCACACTTTCGGTGGTGCTCTTCGCTTTCTTTCTCGGGAGCACTATGCGACTCAACCTTTCTCTTACCCAAAATATAATAAACTACCTTCGGAGTATGCAACTCAATACCCTTAGCCACCACAAATAGCCTAGCAAAATTTTCTACCTGCCCAAGTCTTATCTTCCCACGCACTTCCCACGCAAATCATCATTCAAAGTTTCATGAAATTCTCCATCAACAACCGATCATTCCCGATGTATTCGGGGCAAATTCGTTGCTTTCACCAAGAATGTAGTCTTAAGAGTATTTAGGTCCATAGACCCTTGTCGCATGTTCCGCAACTCATTATGCAACCTTTTGAGGCCGGCTTGCGTTTGGAATTCCTCGAAGAATTCCTTCTTAAAATCACCTCAAGATAACCTTACAAATTGTTCTTCACTAACCATGTTGATCTTACCATCTAACCAATTCTTAGCATTTCCTCGTAACAAACTAGTAGCGAGTCTCGTCTTCTTGTCAGGCGGGCATTCACTTGTGCGAAAACACCCTTCAACATTCGAGATCCAACCGGTACTCTTCAAAGGATCGGGGTCCCCGGCATAAGTAGGAGATTTAGTCATCATGAAGTTTTTGTAGATAAACTCCTTTTTGAATACATTGCCTTGGACCCCATGATTAAGATGGATCTCCTCTTCACCACCTTCAACTTGAGGTTTAGGAAACCTCTTTTCAAACTCTTCTTTAACCACAATGCTCACTCGTTCCTTGATAAGGTCGTTTATGTTCTCCTCAACCGACTCTTGGAACACTTCCTTAACTTTCCCAGTAAAAACCGGGAATTGCTTTCTAACGTGGCCTCTATCTTGGCTATCAACTCATCTTCTACACTAGGACCTTCACGAATTGGTCCATTTCTTGTCTTTATTCTGAAGATTGAACCTGATTAACCATTGCAACACAATTAAACCACGCATACACAACACAACCCCAACTTGCTCAATACTTGTCGTACTTCACTCGCCTGATGTAGTTTGCAATCGTAACAATGGTGGCCAATCATTATTACACTTGCATATCACGTCACACTTGTGGGTGCAAAAACTATCTTACTCGATGATATATGCATACAACACATAATTAAGCATTAGTCCACTCGCCTACACCCGAAGGCACTAGCACCACCCGGTCCGACCCGCATCCCATACAAGTCCCGCATACAAAGTAATCACAAATAATTCTGAGTTTAGGGGCCTATCCCAAGTCACCAAAATCCCTTAGACCATGCTCTGATACCATTTGAAACGACTCGAACACATTACCAAAAATTAACGCCATTTTTTATTAAATTTGGACTATCACAAGGTGTAGGCAACTGGTGCGGCACGCCAGCTTGTGGAGCGGCGCTGATATCGGCTAAAAGTCACGCTTTTACCCCCGATACTAGGTCCAAAAATAGTAAAGATTCAAACTTTATCATCTAAATAAGCATTTATTTGCTTCATTTAGTATTTATATCATTACGAAGGCTATGTCACGGGCTGCCATGCATTCCCCATGGACTGCCCACACTGGATGCCATTTACACTGACAATTTGCACTGGCTGCTAGATCAGCTTATTTACAAAAATGCCATCAGCTTTCCTTATAAATAGAGGCTCCATTTTCACTTCAAAACACACCAACTCTTCATTTCTCACTGTTGAGTCCCCAAAATAATTAAGAATTTAATTATGACAAAACTGTAATTTATTTGCACTAAAATGTTATGTGCAGCCAGCACAAGTTTGTTTATGCATAGACAGCAAATATTGCTATGTTAAGTATTCAGTATGCTGCCTAGTCTACCAGCACAAGGTAGAGTGTCTTCTTTGAATCAGCACATGATGAGTACTCAGCAATTCAAGAATATCAAGTGACTCAGCATAAGAAGAACCAGTAAACCTGGTAAGCAGCATACAACACAAGACAGCCATGCTCCATTACAAGCATGGTGGTTTCCCGAGTGGTCTACATCAATTGTACTATTCAATAGAAGTGAAATACAAAGTTGAACAGGAAAAGACATGCGTCGGCGGCTGACAAGTGACCTTACAAGACCACGTGGGAATGCAAAAGTTTAACGCATGTGCAGACATGTGATATACTTTGTCAATGCCTAGGGAACACAACATTCTATTTGTTTAAACGAATAGTGGTGCTAAACTAAATTGGGGTGTTCCTGCAAATAGCTACCAAAGAGGAAAGAGGAGAGCACGCTCTCTGATGCAGTTATCCCCACAAGTACAGACATCCTATGTACCAGTGGATAATAGAACCATTACACGGTTAATAGGACTACTATAAATTGTTGTATCCACTATTGTAACAACTAGTGGTGTGGGTCTTTTTATTTAGAGTCCAAAACGTGTAATAGCTTTAAGTTTATCCTCATAGCTATACTTAGGTAAATCTGTATCAACCAACTATCATTCCGCCAAGGATAATTGTAATTCTTTGTGATTTAATCAATAAAGAATAACAGTTGAAAAATTACCTTTGACTCTATTTAAATTACATGCTTGAATACTAAACTATGTTTAATTGGTTAGTTAATTAAAAGAAATTGTATTCACCCCCTCTCTACAATACTCATGTTGTTAATCAAGGGACCAACAACTGGTATCAGAGTTTCAGTCTTGATAATTTAATATCTTGGATCTGAATTCTCCCATGGCTGCATACTCAAATACAGCTTACCTTGAAAATAGCTTATCCAATAGACCACCCAAATTTGATAAAGATGAGTATGAAACTTGGAAGGCAAGGTTCATGCTTCACCTGGAGTCTATTGACCCACTTATGCCTGGTATTGCCATAGATGGTCCATTTATCCCAAGTGAGACTATTGATAGCATCCCAGCTACTACTGACACTCCTGCCATTCCTGGCAGAGAGGTTGTTCTCACTCCAGCCAAATAGAATGCTGAGGACAAACGTCGTGTTGGACTTGGCCCTAAGATTAGAACTCTGTTAGCGATAACTTTTCCTAACCACCTGTTCAAACTGATTAAGGGAAAGCTGAATGCTAAGCTTATGTTAGACTATCTAGATGTTACTTATGAAGGCATGGATGAGTTAGGCAGAATAAGATTATTGCTTTGAAAAGAGAGTATGAAATGTTCTTTGCCTATAAGAATGAGACCCTTAAGCAAACCTTCATTAGGTTTAACTCCTTAGTTGCTGACCTGCTTACTTTAAAAATTACATATACTGATTTTGAACAAGTAAACAAAATCATTGACTCACTGCCTACTAAATGGAAACCTGTCACTGACCCTTAGGAACCACCCAGACCTTAAAGAACTTTAACATGTCATCTCTTTATGGTACACTTTGGAACCATGAGAAGGCAGAAGCTAAACTTGAACTGAATTTAAAGGAAAACTTTAAGTCTGTCCCCACCACCTCAAAATCCTCAAAACTGATGATACTGCTCTTATTGCTGCTGCTAAAAAGAAAGCTAAAAAAGCTTTACTAGTTCAAAAGTTAATGGCAGAAGATGAGTCAGCTGAAGATGAGGTGGATAGTGGTACTGGGTCTGAAGAAAGCAGTAATGATGAAGATGATGTGGAAGGGTTAGCTGAAGGTATGGCTTTGCTGGCTAGGTAGTTCAAAGGTTCAATTGTAATAGAACCAGCTAGCCATACATAGGGAGTAAGAAACCAAGTGCTAGGTATATCAGCAAATCAGTCAAGGGTCCTAAATCTGAGTGTTACAATTGTGGGAAGGTTGGACATTTTGCTGCTGAATGCATGTCCAAGAAACCTTCAACATCACATGCTAACTCCTTCTCAAAAGCTGATAAGTACAAGAATAAGTACAAAGCTATAAAGGCTCAGATGAAGGAAAGTGCAAAGGCTGATAAGAAGGGAAAGAAGCCAGAAAAGGTTCTAGTTGCTGAGCATCATGATTAGGATGAAACCAGATCTTCTTCATCTTCTGACAGTGATACTGATGATGATGATGCTGGTTATGCTTCTGGTAAAAAGCTGTGTTTGATGGCCAAGGAGGTCGAGGAGTCTGATGAGGATGATAATGGTAGTATGTTTTTGGCTGATATGAGGGAAGCTGATCGGAAAAAGGATTCACCTCAATGGAAATCTGAAATGCTGTATAAGGTTGATAATTTTCGAACTTATACTGATGATGAAAAAGCTGAAATGTTTGACTACCTAAGAGTTGATTTATGTAGAGGCGGTAAACGTGAAGAAGTTTTGAAAAATGATAACAAATCTTTAAATGATAAACTTAAAAGCAAAACTGATGAAATTAAGATCTTGAAGGATGAAATTTCAAAACTTGAAAAACAAAATTTTTCTTTAAAGTCTCTTCACGTTGAGGCAGCAAGTGTTAAGAACCAGCTAAACGACCTCAAGAAGGTTGTTGCTTCATGGTGTACATCAGCTCAAAGCACAACTAAGTGTGTAAATGAGCAGGTGCCTGCCCAAGTTGAAGCTTTCTTTGCTGGTGACTATGCTGCTGCTGCTGCTCTTGTAGAAGTTACATACATGGACCCTATTCTTGAAACAGATCCTGAAGCTGTCTTGCCAAATACCTTTGCCAAGATAGTTAAGGGTAAAAAGGTCTTAACAAATAAGTTTGTCAGACCTACTGAGACCCCACCACCGTCCATGAAAGAAATTTTGGATGATGAAGTAAAAGCCAAGAAAATCAGTACTTCAATTGATGAAACTACTGATCCTTCAAGCATTTACTATATGACTCCAAAGGAAAGAAGCATTAAAAGGGAAATCACTGAAAATAATCAAAGAAAGTTAAAATCAATTGATTCCCCTTCGTGTTCAAATTCCACCAATGCTAAGCCAGCTGATGAAAATCGTACTGGTCAACCAGTAGCTGCTGACAAGCCAGCAAAATGCAATACTGGCAAGTCAAAGGCAGCAATCAAGATTCACAAGAATTGACCAGCATCAGCTGACGGGTCAGTAACTTCCCACACTGATTCGTCAAAAAATAAAGGCAAAGCAGTATACCATGATTATGGTACTTGTTCTAAAAGGAAAGCTGCATTTAAGGGAAAAGCTAAAGTGAACCAAATTGTGGAATCAAGTGCTGAGTCATCTATCACTGAGATAATGACTGTCAAGCTTGACCAGCTCATAGCTGCCATATCTGAAAGTAGACCCGATCTTACTGCACCCATTTACTCAGTGTATGACAAGTCACCAATACCAAATGTGGGAAAATGCTACAAGTGTGGCTGCAAGTTTCACCTGGCCAACCGGTGTACTCTAACCCTAACCCCATCTGCTGCTGCCTCTTAAAGCAAACCAGCACACAGGAAGAGATCATCAAAGATGACCCTTCTAGAACCCATCCTTGGAGGGGTTCACAAAAAGAACTAATCTCTTAGCTACTGTGCAGGTCATTCAAAATAAGAAAATCTGGTATCTCGATAGTGGTTGTTCGAGACATATGACCGGATGTAAGTCCCTGCTGATGGACTATCAAGAAAAGGATGGTCTAGTTGTATCATATGGAGATAATTCGTTGGGTTACACAAAGGGTTTTAGTACTTTAACAAATAGGAATGTTACATTTTCAAATGTAGCATATGTCGTTGGGCTTAAACATAATTTACTCAGCATAAGCCAACTGACAAGCAAAAGTAAGATAGTCCAATTCAGAAGGAAAATTGGCACTATTTTTGATAAGACAGGGAAGCCACTGCTGACAGCAAAAAGACATGAGAACATGTATCAAATCGACATGAGTACAGCAGTCACAACAACTGATACGTGTTTTTAATCAAAGGCAGCAGACAACCTCAAGTGGTTATGGCACAAGAGACTCTCACATCTCAATTTCAAAGATATTCATAAGTTATCTAGTAAAAGTTTGGTGTCTGGCTACCCACAATGTTTTATGTGAAGGACATATTATCTCCTGGATGTGAAAAAGGGAAGCATCACCATACCTCATTCAAATTAAAGCAGATTTCATCTGTTGAGAAACCATTTCACCTTCTTCATATGGATCTCTTTGGTCCTGTTAATATAGCCAGCTGTAGTGGGAAGAAATATACACTGGTGATTGTTGATGAATATTCCAGATACACTTGGGTGTTCTTTTTGAAGCAAAAGAGTGAAGCTGCTGATGAAATTATCAATTTTATCAAAAGAATGGAACTACTGAATGGGCAACTGGTGAAGCAGCTTAGAAGTGATCATGGTACACAATTCAGAAATGCAACATTAGAAGAATTTTGTGCTGACAAAGGTATTTCACAGAACTTTTCTGCTGTGAGAACACCTCAACAGAATGGTGTTGCAGAAAAAAGAAACAGAACTCTCATTGAAGTAGCAAGATCTATGTTGGCTGAGTCTGGGTTGAAAAATTCATATTGGGCAGAAGCTGTGAACACTGCATGTTTTACCCAGAATAGATCTTTAATAGTGAAAAGACATCAAAAAACTGCTTATGAAGTTCTCAAAGGCAGAAGACCCTCAATTTTATTTCTTCATGTATTTGGCACTCCCTGTTTCATTCTAAACAATAGGGATCAGCTAGGCAAGTTTGATGCTAAGGCTGATGAAGGTATATTTTTAGGATATTCCAACATGTCAAAGGCATACAGGGTTTTCAATAAAAGAAGGGGCTGTTTTAAAGAATCCATTAATGTTAAATTTGATGAAACTACGCCTACTTTATCTTCTGGTCAAGAAGATGAGGAGTTACTATTTGAAGAGCCAACTCAGCAAGCTCTTGATGATGAAGAAGAACCAGCAGCAAATCCCTCACCAATCCATGTTGCTAGGTTCTCTGATGATGAGATGGAATACTCTGTTCCATCTGTGTCTAAACCATGTAGACCTACTGGCTCTATTAAAGTTTTATAATTGGAGCATAAGTCTACTGGTTCTGAAGGATCTCAAGCTGGTACTGGTTACACTCATAATGAACAGCTGTCTCCCACTACTGCTCATTCCTCTGAGCCAGCTGATGATCAGGATGATGTGTGTTCCACAACAAGCTCACCTGTTCATAACACTAGATGGACAAAGGAGCATCCAATTGAACAAGTTATTGGTAATCTGGCAAGTGATGTTAAAACAAGAAGACATGCAACTAGCAATTTCTGTATGCATGTAAATTTTGTTTCTACCATTAAACCTACATGTCCTGAAGAAGCAATCAAAGATCCTAGCTGGGCAGGAGCTATGCAAGAAGAGATCTCCCAGTTTGATAGGAATAAGGTTTGGACTTTGGTACCTCAACCTGATTATGAAACTAAAAAGATCATTGGTACCAAGTAGGTTTTCAAGAACAAGATGGATGAAGATGGGATTGTGATCAGAAACAAAGCTAGATTGGTAGCTCAGGGTTTCAAACAGGAAGAAGGATTGGAGTATGGAGAGACATATGCTCTAGTGGCTAGGATGGAAGCTATCAGATTATTCTTGGCATATGCTACTAAGATGAACTTTAGAGTATTCCAGATGGATGTTAAATCTGCATTTCTAAATGGGAAGCTGTAAGAAGAAGTTTATGTCAAACAGCCTCCTGGTTTTGTAAGCAGTAAATATCCAGACCATGTCTACAAGTTAGACAAAGCTCTATATGGCCTAAAACAGGCACCAAGAGCATGGTATGAGACACTTCATGTGTATCTCACTTGTATAGGTTTTAAAGTTAGAACAATTGATACCACTCTATTCTCAAAAGATATAGATGGTGATCTCTTGCTGGTACAGATATATGTGGATGATATTATTTATGGATCTAAAAATGAGAAACATTGTCAAGATTTTTCAAAACTTATGTCAAAGACATATGAAATGAGCTTACAAAGAAAATTGCAATACTTTTTAGGATTGCAAATTAAACAACTTGATGATGGAATTTTCATAAGTTAAGATAAATATATCAAAGATATGTTAAATAAATTTGGTCTGACCTGTTTAAAAGATATAGGGACCCCAATGGCAGCATTTATTAAAATAGATGTTGAACCCAATGGTGAAGCAGTCAATATCACTGAATATCGAGGTATGATTGGATCCCTACTTTATATTACAACCAGTAGACCAGATATTATGTTTGTCACATGTCTCTGTGCCAGATATCAAGCTGATCCAAAAGGGTCAGACTTGCTAGCAGTAAAAAGGATATTTAGGTATCTGAAAGGTACTGCTAAACGTGGTCTTTGGTATCCCAATGACCAGGATTTTGAGCTAACTGGATATTCAGATGCTGACTTTATAGGGTGTAAAATAGACAGGAAAAGTACTACTGGTGGTTGCCAGTTACTGGGTGGTAGGCTAGTCAGCTGGACGAGCAAAAAGCAAAATACTGTGTCCACATCTACTGCTGAGGCAGAATATGTTTCAACTGGTAGTTGTACTGCTCAAGTACTATGGATGCAAAGCCAGCTGAAGGACTATGGTGTTCATGTTACAAAAACTCCAACCTACTGTGACAACACAAGTGCTATTGCTATTACCAACAATCCTGTGATGCATTCAAGAACTAAGCACATTGACGTTCGATATCATTTCATAAGGGATCATGTTCAAAAAGGAGATTTGAAGCTACATTTTATTTCAACAGACCAGCAGTTAGCAGATCTTTTCACAAAGCCCTTAGATGAGAAACGTTTTAACTATATCATCTCTGAGCTGGGTATGCTTGACCTTTAAAATAAAAGGAAACTTTGTTGGTGTGCTGGCTCTACAACATGTAGGGCAAACCAGTAAGTCACAAATTCTTTCACTTACTGCCTACATGTGAAACAGTCAGCACAACGAGGTCTTTTATATCATGGTTATTCAATGTTCAAAACGAAATAATAAATCGCTCACAATACTTAAATGATACCTTAAATCTTAAACTCATTTACTCCCAATGATTTAAAATTAAATTCATTACATATTAAATGTCACAAAGAATTTTTGTATTTAATACAAAATTTATCTTATGGTTTTTAACTTCAAATTGATTTGAAAACTGCTGCATTTTATGCTTAATGAGAGGTATGAGTGTTCAAGCCAATTAAACGTCATGTCAACAGTCTGTCTCCCCTTAAAAACATGCCAGTCTGTCACATCTGCCCACGTACCTGCAGATGACAGTTGCCATTTTCTCTCTCCTGCACTTTTTCCACCAATCCGAAAGGTTAATGATATGGCCGAAACGGACAGTTTTTATTCGCGCAGTGTCATCGTGCCGCGGCTCGCCAGGATCAGCCACTCGAGGAGGAGGTACGGTTTTAAATTTATATTTAGCGGGGCCTAAATCTTACTACTCCTTATAAGTAAGGGAAGTATGACCTAGAGTCATATTTTTGAGATATCAATAGAATCGAACCTATATTTAAGCCTAAGATGGTTAGGGAGTAGTGGTTATTTAATTTTGGGATTTTTCTAATTTATAAGACAGATAAAGTAAATGCGATAAAATTCATAATTCAGATAAGGTTAAAGTGAGTGCATACTATAACTTCATCAGTTATTTTGTCAAGATTATGGAATGATGGCTCATAAATAGGTAGAGGCCTTGTATTCATTACACTGGTCCTAAATGCCCCTGTCATAAGACATGTCACTAGGTACTGCGTTAGGCTTGAAGATTTTGAAAAGACAGCAACGTCCCTTACCCCCGATGCCCGTGCAGTCTGACTACAGGCATACACGTTCAGACGGCTCATCCAATTGAGCGACTCGGTTGGGTGACGTATCAACATTCCAAAATGGTCTAAACTTTCTTAAGCATAATAGAATACATGGTTTACCATATCCGATAGACGTGATGTGTTTCAATGCTTTCGTTAATGATTGGTCTTAAAAGATAGTTAGGCCCTTTAAAAAGAGTTCAACCATAAAGAACACCATGACCAAGTCAAGCTGATTTCCATGAACACGTTCGGTTATCCTAACGGTCCAATCCTTTATGTGTCTAAACAAACAGTTCCTTAATTAACTAAGAATCCCTCAAGCGGGGTGCAATGCTTGAGACCGCGTTATGGTGCAGTGTACTGGTCAACACTAACTGGGTTCAATGGCCTTACTTAGCAGAGGTACAGCTTACAACAACCGCCGAGCTTCAGCGTGCATGTACGAAGTTTATATGCTTGGTGACTACACTAGCATGGTCTATGACCGACAATGTACTAAGGGTCTAGTCAGATGTTTCACTACGAAAGAGTCCTCAGTCGGAGTCCAAAGCAATATACACTACTACAACCGGTGTGCCTAAGTCGATCTTACGTTGTATCCGATAGACTTCTCTTACCAAGGGGTGACACAGATAGTGTATTCTGAATCGGGGTTCGCGACTTCCCAATAACAGAGCCTATAACTACGTTCTATTAGTTGGAAAATTGATTGAGTTTAAAGCATAATCGGAAAGCATTTCAACAGCATACACAAACCATAATATTATTTCGGCATTATAACTGCTTACATCATAGCATACACTAAAGATAACTACTCGCTAATCATGACAACCATATCATAAAACATTATATAAGATAAGGGATAGAAGTACCAGTAGATTAAATGAGTTCTGAATACAAAAGTGACAACTTCAAGACTCCAGACCGCTCCTAATACAATCTTCAGCGTTCTTCTTCGGGTACAAGGTTTCCCGCACGGAGTTGAAGGCCTTGAGAGTATGACTAATATTGTACAAGAGAGAGAAAGAAGTGAATTGAAGTGTGTGTTGGAATGAATGACAAAGACCCTTTAAATAGACAAGAATTTTGGCTACAAACGGCTGGCAAGCCGTTTGGCAGGCCGCGTTTGGCAAGCCGTTTCTTGGGGCCGTTTGCTAGACCGTTTGGTAGGCCATTTGCCATACTGGCAAGCCATATGGAAAGCCATATGGCACGCCATTTTTGGTGCCTGGTCAGCCTTGATTCACTGGATCGTAAATTGATTTCTTGTCTTTCACTGTTTTCGCTCTAGAATCTTCGTTTTAGCTCCGATTCTCTTGATTCTTTTTGCACCGTCTTCGTAATTACTTGTTCTTCAATTTTAACCGACGAAGTGGGTATTTTGCCGAAAAAGTTAGAATCTTTCTTGTTTTTGGGCCTTAATACCGGGGTAAAAACTTGACTTAATTCCACATAATAACCTTCGGTTATTAACTCTTTGATTTACCTTTCAAATACACACTCTTCTCTCTAAAAATCCCAAATCTTCAAATATTTCATACATTCATCTTCATCATTTCATCAATGGCAGGACAACAACACCAATCACCACCTACTGAGAATTAGCCAGAGGAACAACAACAGCAACAACAAGCGGTGGAACCACAACAACCGGAACAACACCCTCCACCGGTCATTGAGGAACAAGTTATACAGGGTCCACTGTTTAACCTTCACCCTAACCTGATCAGGGCTGCTAATGCACCAGACCATGCACTCATTCGCCTTTCCAGAGGTAATACAGCACACGCTCTCTCTATTCCCAAGTCTAAAGCCAACATTGGCTATGAGGCTTTGCTCGACTACATCAGGCGATGCCCCTTGGCCAGATCCATCGTCGGAGTTCCTTCTCGCCTCTATTCGGCCTGTTTAGCGAGATTCTGGTATACTGCCACCATGGCCCCCACTCAACAGAATGCTCCTTGTATTCGTGGCATGGTCACTGAAACCCTACACTGCTCGATCACTGTTGATGCCATCCATCTTGTCCTTCAATTATCCGGTGGTCCATTTGTTAATTCACCGACGAGCTATGATTTCAGGAAGGAAGTACTGGAGACAATCAGATATGCTGGTCCAATTGCTGATACGCCACTAAGGAGGAACATGCCACCGCTATGGTATTGCTTTTTCGGGCTGCTGACTCAGTGTATCAGCCAGAAGTCTGGAAGTTTTGATCAGTGCTTAGATTTTGAGCTGAAGATTGGTCACGGCATGCTGTTTAATCGTAATATTGATTACGCCGGTGAAATATTTTTGAGGATAAGGGAAATGGTGCTTGCACTCAAACGAACACATCTAATCCCCTTTCTAAGGTTTTTGAGCCTTGTTTTTGAAAATGAGTTGGGTGAAGCTTACCAGCAGATCGCTGATGAATCATTTGACCTGCCTCTAAAGCAGGGGGGATGCCAAAGGATAAACCTACTGCTCTATACGCTACTTTGACGCCAGCAATGCTTGAGTATCTCACTGCTCAAGGTGGAGTTTCCCCAACGACTGCCTCTGGTGTTACACCAGCGGAGGGAGAGGGACCTCAGTGAAAGCCAGCTGTGAAAAGGAAGAAGCTAGCTACCTCAACTAGTACAGTCACCGTCTCACATACTGTTAAAGTAGTAGTTGTATTAGAATCTAGTGCTCTCTGATCATAAAGAACAGCCCAAGTCTTATATACTGACTACCCACTTCTAGTATTGGAATCCGTTGCTTAACTATTTCTTGGTAACAGGCAAATCTAAACGAGCTAAAGCTGGCTCCAAGCATAGCACAGGAGAGATTGCCCCAGTCTCAACTGCTGCTTCTGAAAAGAAAGCTGCTATGGAACCTGGTGCGTCTCTAGACCAAACAGCAGAAATCTCTAACTTAATTAAAAATATTTTAACTACTAACTTGAAAAATGAAAGTGGAGTTAAAGGCACAACCTTTACTCCCAAGCTGACTGGTTTTAAAACTAGTGTTAAGAAGAGTAGCAACCCATACTCTTCTAACCAGACACTTTCACATTTTTCTAAAATGAACATCATGCAATATACTCTGCTAATAGTACAACCAGCAGAGAACATAACTGACCCCCAAAGCAGTCTTGAGATGGTTCCTCATCATGTTGAATCAGCTCAGGCCACTGCATATAGCCTAAATGTTACTTGGATCATGCCAAGAGTCTCACTCCTACATCATTACCAGCTAGACCTCTTACACTATCTGGGTCAACATGTGTTGCCAATAAGTCAGCAGAGTCACAGCTTTACTTACAGACACCTAACTCTGTCTTAATCGAAGGGCGGACTAAATCACCAGTCTGTCCCCAGAGACCAACAACAGATGCAATTATTGAGTCAAATTTATTTGGTTCTACAGTTGTTAACATAAATTGTTCTTTTGTTTCAGTTCTTAGCAGGGTAAATGAATAGGCAGAGGGGGAGCAAGAAAAGGATGTTATTGTTTCTAATGATGAGCTCTTCGTTTTTGCTGCTGGTGTTGGTGCTACTGATTTATCTACTGGTGGTACTGATACTGGTACTGTTGCTTCTACTACTGCTGGCTCTACTAGAGACAATGTGGTTGCTGGTTCCACTGTTCTTACTGATAATGAGGAGTTAGCTACTGCTGATATTTCTGCTACTCCTCCTACTGTCTCTAGTATTACTGCTTCAACCACTGATTCTATAGTGGTTGAGGAGATGATAACGGAACCTCCTCCTGTACTTGAAAAGGTCATTGGTAATATTGTTAAGGAGGTTCTTGATGTTGATATTTCTGGCACTACCACTGTTACTTCCCAACTGCTTCTATTGAGGAGATTGTCACAGGTAGTGACCAAGATGATGTGGTGCTTACTGATGAGCTTATCACAGCACATGTTACCTATTCTGCACATGTCACTGGTTCTACGGAACCCACTATAGATGCTGGTACCTCTGCTATTGCCACCACTGAATCTTCTCAAGCTACTGCTTCTGCTGAGAAGAAACCATATGTGTGCCAGGTAACAGATCCTCATGAAGTTGTACCTAACTTTATCTATAGGGGAGCATCCATCACTTCCAGAGTTGCCTTGCTGGTGGATCAGCTGACTATTGATCCCCAAAGTGCTATAGTCTCAGCCAGCAAATTACCAGAAGAGGAGCTGACTGAGCTATTATCTCAGCTGGATCGACTAGCGAGAGAAGAGATATATGAGAGGTTGGCCACGCTACAACAAGTTAATGAGCAGCCATACTATCACTACTTTGGTATGGCTCCGGCTGCTTCTCCATGGCCTGGTACATGGAGGCCTCTCAAGTTCATCATAGATCCAGCTACTGGTAAATGTGTTATGCAAAATGTCCCTGATTCTCCAGTACCTTCTGATTGATCAGCTTCTTCCTCATCATCTTCTTCAGCTGATGGTGATGCTGATAAAGGTACTGGTAAGGGCGAACCAATCACTCATGATAATGGGACTGGTTCCAAAGACAAACCAGTAGATCTAACTGATGATGCTGATAATGATGCTGACAAGAATACCAGTGGTTCTAAACCTTTGGGTGAAGGTAAAAATGATGGTGATCATGGTGACGAGTCAGATTCTGACCTTCCACCTCCACCACCCCACGGAGGTACTTCTATGTTAGCTGCTAGTGATCGCCCCTCAACCAGCAGTTTTAATGCTGATGAGGTGGCTGCCATCTCCACTCTGGCTGTCTATAAGACGTTAGTTGAAGTTACACTAGATCTACAAAGCACCATTCGCTCTGCTATTGTTGATAGAATGACTGAAGCCATACGCAGAGCTGGAGAGGTTACCACTTCTACCATTGAAAACCAGCTCAAATAAGTATGTGCTTTTATTGATCTAGCAGTGGAAGCTATTGTCAAACAATTTGAAGAAGAGGAGGAACTCAAAAGGCAAATCATCTCTCATAATGAATATGTTGATCATATTTCCTGTCTTCAAACTAATCTTGATGCTGCTAATCGAAGAAATCTTTTTCTTAATGAAGAGAATCGGGTATTGATAGAGAGGTTGGATTCGCAGGAACAGCAAATGGCTAATATGGTTCATGTCTCTGCTTATCTTCAATTGGTGGAGACTATGCAATAAATGGCTGCCCTACAAGCATATGTTAGGGCCACTGTTAATCAAATGGCCATGGGTGTTGCAAGAAATGAAGTTAGATCTTCAAATATGTGTCTCCGACAATATGGTGTAGATCTTGGTGCCCATCTTTCTCCTGCTGATGCTGACTGGAACAACTTTGCATTTTCAGTTCCTGAGTCAGATAGTGACCTTGATGCACATGTTTTCCCTGATCACCCTTCTGCCCCTGCTGATGAAAAAAAGGGGGAGAAGAAGTCTAAAAAGAAGTCCAAAAGGAGAAAACAATCTGAGGGGGAGCATGAGCATGAAAAGGCTCCTAAACAGCAAAGGAGAGATGGTGATGATGATGGTACTGGTACTGATCAAGGTTCTGGCACTAAGCCCAGCAACGCTCATACTGAAGATGGTGTACAGGCAGCTGGTGAATCTCAACCCAGTGTGTCTGCCACATCAGTAGATGATATTGGTTCTGGCAGTAAGCCCAGTGATGTTTCTGAGCTGGCTGTTACTGAATCTTTTGTTGTATCTCAGACGATTGAAAGGAAAATGAAAAGAAAACTGGAGAGACATCAGAAGAGACAGCAAGATTTAAATAATGCCTTTAATGCCAAATGAGAGGCTTATGTTGCTCTAAACAACACAGAATTGAACATAGAAGAAGCCTGGACCCAGACAAGTTAGATATTAATGATGAACTAATCAGCATTAAAAAGTACAAAAGAGATGCTCGTAAAAGAAATGCTAAGTTCATGGTTAAGTATGACAAGAAAAGGGCAAAGCTGTATATTGAGCGAGCAGGCAGGATCAAAATAATGACCCCTGAAGAAATGAAAGATTATCTGCAATCTACTGGGTCAGGAGGAGTAGGAGCTGACGTGTTCATGAAATGGCTAGATGCAATGTTAGAAACTAGCTCTTCTTCTCGACCAGCATCTTTTGCTCAGCCAGCTACACAACAACAGCCAGTAGAAATAACAGACCTTGATGTTGATGATGTTAAGGGGGAGCATCTTCCTATTGTTCCCTATCTGCCTTCAGCTGGTACTGAAGACACAGCAAGGAGTGATGTGATAGAAGACCCATCCAGTAGTGTGCTACTGGGTGAAACAAGTGTTGAAGACCCAGCCAAGGCGGCTGTGCTGGGTGCTAAAGAAGATGATGATACTGTTGATCTTGCTGACTTCGCAGTCTGGGGTAGAGGAGATCACTTATTTGTTCAATCACCTATCTCTCCTCGGACTCTTGCTTATTTTAACAGAACACATGATAAATGTATTAATCAATTTTCAGTGAGTTCTTCAGGCATATCAGAATCAATCATGTATCCTCCATCTTCCCCAAAACCACATGATAAACACACAACTTGGGAAGATGATTCAGTTGCCCGTGGTGAGCCAGATCTATTAAGGATGAATCCAGATGAAAGAGAGGCTTACAAGCTGGAGATCACTGTACCTGAATTGCTTGAGCAAAGATAAGCAGCTATTTTTGAAAGGATATGCCAAGTTAGATTGCTGCATCATCCTCTTGATCAGCCATTTTACATCACTTCCTTAACTTATGGCATTGAAATTGGCGTGTATCTAAATAACAGTGGTCAAAGGCTACATACTGATGAAGAGAAAGCTCAATTTCATGAGGCTTGGCAACTGGGTATGGATCTAAGGCAGTATCGTGATGCCCTTAGAACTGATGAGGGAAGGAAAATGATTGAAATAGCAAAGTCCCTGAATATTACTGCCGATGATTATCTTTTGGGCTTAGAAGTTGAAAGGCAAAGAAGGGAGGATGCTGATGCTGAATATGCTGAAAGGGTAAGGCTTCATGATGTAGAAGCTAAATTGGATGCTGATAGAAAGCAAGAAGCTGAGTCCCTCAAGCTAGCCAAAGCTATTGTTAAGGAACAAGATAAAGCTCTTGATGAACTGGAAGCTGCTGAGAAAGAACCTGCTACTGCTCCTATAGAAACTGAACGAACAATTAAGCTATCTGATCACTATTATAGAAGCAAGTATGGTGATGTACTAACCAGGAGATCAAATCCCAACAAGATCATTAAAGTGCACAGAGGCACAAAAAGAGCTTTCAGTATCAGCAGGGAAGATAACATTCAAGAGAGGGTAGACTACACTGATTTGAGAATCTTTGGATTCAGTGAATGAATGGAGATATTGGAGTACTTCATTGGTAAAGCTGAAAGTGGTATTAAAAAGACATTGAAGCATGAACTCCAAGCACTCTTCAACAAAACAACAAAATTTGGGAATGCACCAGTAGTAAACGTAGAAGAAGTTCTTTCTCAAAAGCCTAAAAGAAAGAAATCTACAGGTGAGGGCCCACACAGAAGAGATCTCATAATTCTACCTCCTCATGTTCCATTTTATGACCCTGCTGAGCTGCCTTACTTGTTTCCTGAAGCCTGGGCTGCCTTGAAAGTGAAAGAAGAAGAGCTATCTGGTGATGAACTGGAAAAGGATAAAGATAAAGACAGATAGACTTCTAGTGCTCAAATCGTATCTTTTGTTACTTCATTCTTCATTATGATGTTTTGTAATTGCTGTATATACTCTGTTGTAATGAAAATGAAATGAGTTTATCTTCAAAATCATATCAAGTTATAAAATATAGATAACTCAGCAAAAGATCCCAAAAATAAACTTAAAAGTGACAAATTTACTGCCTATTTTTTATTAGGTCCCTCAGTGCTGGCTTTAGTGTTTTCTCTAAATGTCATAAGTTTTGTCATCATCAAATAGGGGGAGATTGTTGAGTACCTAAAATAATTAAGGATTTAATTATGACAAAACTGTAATTTATTTTCACTAAAATGTTATGTGCAGCTAGCATAAGTTTGTTTATGTATAGATAGCAAATATTGCTATGTCAAGTGTTCAGTATGCTGCCTAGTCTACCAGCACAAGGTAGAGTGTATTCTTCGAATCAGCACAGGATGAGTACTCAGCAATTCAAGAATATCAAGTGACTCAACATAAGAAGAACCAGTAAACCTGGTAAGCAGCATACAACACAAGACAGCCATGCTCCATTACAAGCATGGTGGTTTCCCGAGTGGTCTACATCAATTATACTATTCAACAGAAGTCAAAGACAAAGTTGAACAGGAAAGGACATGCGTCGGTGGCTGACAAGTGACCTTACAAGACTACGTGGGAATACAGAAGTTTAACGCATGTGCAGACATGTGCTATAATTTTTCAATGCATAGGGAACATAACATTCTATTTGTTTAAATGAATAGTGGTGCCAAACCAAATTGGGGTGTTCCTGGAAATAGCTACCAAAGAGGAAAGAGGAGAGCACGCTCTCTGAAGCAGTTATCCCCACAAGTATAGACATCCTATGTACCAGTGGACAATAGAACCATTACACGGTTAATAGGACTACAATAAATTATTGTATCCACTATTGTAACAACTAGTGGTGTGGGTCTTTTTTTTAGAGTCCAAATTGTGTAATAGCTTTAAGTTTATCCTCATAGCTATACTTAGGTAAATCTATATCAACCAACTATCATTCCGCCAAGGATAGTTGTAATTCTTTGTGATTTAATCAATAAAGAATAATAGTTGAAAAATTACCTTTGACTCTATTTAAATTACATGCTTGAATACTAAACGGTGTTTAATTGGTTAGTTAATTAAAAGAAATTGTATTCACCCCCCCCCTACAATATTCCTTTTGTTAATCAAGGGACCAACACTCTCTCTAAGAGATCTCTTTATTGTCGATCTCTAGTGATTAATATGAGATTGGTTGTTAGTACATTTTTCTGATGTTGTCCATCGCTGTCGAATAACTAGAAATAGTTATGGTTACGTTGTACACCTAGGATTGTATTTAACACTTTCACGTCGCATGAGCATATGTGACAAAATCGTTGATATATATATATATATATATATATATATATATATATATATATGTTATATGAGTGACTGTGTCACTCGTGTGTGTGATTCCTGTCAGTCGTACGGTTGAGATGTCAGACGTACGCGTGAGCTAACAAAGGCATATATAAAGGGTTTCCTTGTTCAATTGATGAGTAGAGCATAATGGAAGCTTAGATAAGCTCTCAACTCCTCTTCACGTTCATGGTGAATAGGAATCAAGGTGAATTGATGCTCCAATCACCTTGATAACCCATGTTTCTTTGTTTAAATTCATGTAATCATTATTGTATTGATTATCTTCATTATTACATGTAATTTTGGCAATGAATCAGCTATTATTTATTAATCTAAATGGGTTATTATGCTTGTTCATCTTGTTCATCTCATTTATGCTTATTTGATCTCAAATCACTAATTGAATTCTCGTTCCTTGATTTATAGATCCTAGCAAGTGATGCAACGGATCCAACAAATGGTATCAGAGCCTAAGATCAAACAAGATTCGATTAATCTGCTGCAATTTGATGAAATTAAAATTTAGAGCTCGGTTTTGACTTTTATTGACTATTTTTGGGTTTTGATGATTTAGGCCGAATTAAAGAGAAGTAAGAATGAGGAAATCTTGGTAATCATTTAGTGATTGATTCCTCAAAATTATAGGTCATAATTCATTGATTTGATTGAGTTTTGAAGAAATTTTTGTTTTTGGAAAAAGTGGGCTGCTTTTGATTAATTCGTGAATCTTTGGAGTTTGTTTGAAAAATCTGGAATTGCAGATGTGTTTGACGGGTTCTAAGGTTGCTCTCTGCAAAATCTGAGCCATTTTGGTGATGTTTTGATGCATTTTCCATGAACGCCGCCTTGAACCGCCATGAACCACCACTTCTGCCGGAATTCTAAAAAGGAAGGAAGAATAGCTTAATCGTACAAGTAAAGGGCTGAAACATGTGATAAAACCTTCGTGCATACGATTGGATGAGTAAAACGTACGGTTGATGCTTAAAAATACAAATTATTGAAGTTGTTTTCTGACTCGTACGAGTAGTTTTTAGGTTGAAGAAGAAACTGATTTTCACTCACTAGTACGCTTGGGACTGAGATACACACGACTTAAGTCTAAACGTACGGTTGAGATGTAAAAATTTCGAATTTTTTGGGTGACTCGTACTTTTGGAATTTCTTTATTAGCGTTGTCTGTATTGAGGTTCAAGAAGAAACAGCAAGCAACAGTGAACCAGGTCGATGGAAGGAAAGACAGTAATTAAATGGAACTTTTAGTCAAGGGGGTCCCACGTGACCATTTGTTTGTCGGATGGGTATAAAAAAGTAAGGCTGGAAATAAGATGGAGAAGAAAACAACATGGGTCCCACATGTACTACTTGTCTCGCACCATTAAACATTCTAGAATGATGCCTTTTTTTTATTTCAACCGTGAAACCAACATGGTAACTTGGCACCTGAAAATAGATGGATCCGACCCAGTCACCCAGACCCGACCCAACACCATACCCAACTTAATGTTTACACAGCTGGTCCCTCAAGTTAAATCCTTTAACGACTATTAAAACCCAGGGACTTCTAATGCAAAATTTTTGAAACTTCTTCATAATTTTCACTTTTAGTCCCTCAACTTTCTAAAAAGTTTATTTTCAGCCCCTGAACATTGGAAAGTTTACACTTTTGGTCCATAAAGTTTCAAACATTACACTTTTAGTCCCTTAAGTTTTGTGAATTTTTAACCATGGTCCTTGAAGTTTGTAAGTGACTATATTTTTCATCCATGGCCCTTTATGCTCAAAGATTCAATAAAATTGTCATGAAATAATGGAAGTTCAAGTTTATCTTTTCGGATTTGATTTAGAGACTCGATTTAACCCATGTGCTTATGCGTTTATCAACAAAACAAAGTCAATAATACCGATTGATGTGTGTTTGAGATGTGATCGAGATGTGATCAAGAGATGATTTAAGATGTGATCGTATCAAGAAGCGTAAGAGAGATGATATGTGCCGAAAATACGAATTATGCTTACACGTTTGAGAATTTAGTGACTCACTAGGTCTTGCATCATGATTATTCTGACCTGACTTGGTTTGCACGCCAGAAATTCCAACGCGACATCATGTGCAATTATGGTGTCACACGTATCTTATTTTGATTCGTGCGTAGCTACTTTGGATTTTTAATGGTGGGAGTATTTATAAGACGCGCAATTGACAATCGACCTACTCAGGCGTTATTGATAGTGAGAGAAGATGATTACTATTCCCTGAAGTATTGATATACAAGGTTTAGTGGACAACCTCCTTTGTCCGTAAACGGATTTAGTAAGTAAATATGTAAAAACACTTGTGCTATGCGAAGATTAGTGGGGCAGCCAGGAGCATCTGACTGTTTATGGGCCAACAACGTTTTTGATTCCGCATCGTTCGTGTAAGATGAGTACACGAGACACGAGTGTTATGAAGAGTTATTGTAGGGTAATCAGATGATCTGATTATTTATGGGCTGAAATGTTTTAAATTCCCAATTTCGAGAGTTCCATTGTGTTATGGAAGCTGGTTGTGGAAATTCCGATGGATATAGAGTGATGGGCAATCATGAGATACCTGATTGACTGTGATGACCCGGGAATTTCCGACCAAATTTAAACCTGAATCTTATTTGATTTCGATACGATAAGCAAAGTCTGTAATGTTGAGTCTCAAAGTTTTTGAACTGTTCTCATGAAATCATTGGACCTTTGACTATTCCCGACGGTTCACGAACGATTGTTATAAATAAATATGTAAAATAATATGCGACGTAATAAAAACTACTATGTTATTAAATATATATATATATATATATATATATATATATATATATATATATATATATATATATATATATATATATATATATATATATATATATATATATATATATATATATATATATATATATATATATATATATATATAGATATAGATATTTATATTTATATATAAATATTACTTGTAAATATATAATATTATGTTTATTTGTTTAAAAAGATATAATTAATATATTTTTTTATTTAAACTTGTTAATTAAGATTGGATATATATATATATATATATATATATATATATATATATATATATATATATATATATATATATATATATATATATATATATATATATATATATATATATATATAGAAAGTATATATTGAAAATGATTGGTTTCGAGTAGATTTCGTCAACAGCTGTAATACTCGGTTGGCATTTCGTTAATGTTCATATAGGTCTAATACTTATATATGAAGGATTAAGTTAAAGATTGGACTGTAAATTAATTACGAAGATTTTGGTTTTGTTAAAAATATTTTTACCTTTTTAGTTTAAATTTTAAGTACTCCGTACATATTATTTGGAACAGATAATAAATAATTATCGAACCTTTTTGATCGGGTTTCAAACAGGTAATGAGTGAAATAATTAAATATGTTTAATCTAAAAATTTGAGATTTTTAGGGACACTTTTATACATTAACTGTTTAGCAATGGACACGATATCATATCTGTGATAAACTGTCAGTAGGAAAATTTCAAAGTATCCGGCTGCATTACTGTGTTAGTTGATTATTTTATTCTATTATATACTACAAGTGCTAATAATCTATATATGTATACAAATGGATATATGAACCCACAATTCAACACCACTATTCAACATCTTCACAAATAAATGATGCTACTATATTTCTCTGTTAGTAACCAAGATCAAACCAACACCATCAGAGATCACTACATTCAATCTCCTGCTATTTATCTGATTTCAAACACCCATTCGAAAACCCACTACCCCATCACCATGTTCAAACCTCTCACAACCATAGCAAACGATCATTATCATCATCATTGTTTTGTTGTTATTCTGTCCAAGAAGACTACCCTAACCACCGTCCAACCCTATAACACCTTCACCTTCCACGACCACCCTTCTTCCTCAATTACCACCAAACAACACCACCTTTTATGATCAAAACCCACTTGCTCGATACATATGTTTTCTATTTCTGTTTTGATTAATGAACCACAATAGTCACTTTAACCATCGGTTACCACCACTCTCCTTTTCTTCCTCTCTCACCTCTCTCTCTCCTCTCCTTCGTGTTTTGTCCGGCACCCAAGCTACAAGAGCAGCTGCTATATAAATATCATTTTTATTTATGTCCATAAATGAACCTGTTGACATTATGTTCGAAAAACACAGCTAAAAAGCCTTCAACATCACTGCAGCTGCGTAAATTTTCTTTTCTATTTCAATCATCACAATCAACCATCACCTTCATGTTCTGTTGCTTATTTGCACTTTGTTTATCTGGGTTCATCGTTATCATGATCCCCGGTTCACAATCATCACCTATTCCGGTCAACTTACAGCAAATATTACAATAATGCAACGAAAAAGATGATGCTACAGTGTTTTCTGTTTACTATTCGAGAAAGATCACTCAACAACACAACTTGTTTCTGCTATATTTTTTTCATTCTTAATCATCGCCATTGAAACACCTACGGTTGCTACAGTTTATATATATATTTTTTTTCTGTTTCTTTTAACCACCACCGGAGTATCACCGGAAACCACCATCTCCATCTCAACCTGCTGCTGCTATAATTATGTTTCTGTTTTTCTATTACAGTCAACAACAACCACCATTGAACCTAACTTACAACTATGATGGTTACGGTTTGATGAATAAAAATGATGATGATGAAGATAATGTTAACTGTAGTTGATGATGGTGATATTATGATCTTATGATTCCAATATGTATGATTCGATTATGAAGATGAGCATTAAGGATTCGATGTTAGGGTGTTCTGTACTGCTTCTCGCATTTATGTTTGAGCCGATAAAATATATATATATATATATATAAATAATATAAAACTCGCAGATGATTTATGATGATGAATACTTGGTTTAGTTGGAGATTGGGCTTATGAATTAGATTTGGACTGCGAATTATTTAACAAGTTAGGCCATGTAATCTTTATTGGGCCGAAAGTAGGATAATGATGTGATGATATGAGATCACGTATAAAGAAGAAAAGGGAAACAGTTTACGACGGTTTAAATAGTTATACGGGGTAATTATAATAAGATAAAATGGAACAGACGAGTGGTTTGGATGTTGGTTGGGTTAGCGAGAGGTCGGGGGTTCAAGCCTAGTTCATGGCATTTTTTTTTTTTAAAAGCTTTTGAGGTAGATTTCTATTTATTATTATTATTATTATTATTATTATTATTATTATTATTATTATTATTATTATTATTATTATTATTATTATTAATTTTATTAATATTGTTGTTATTAATTATTGTTATTAGTACTAAATATTATTATTATTATTACTATTATTATTATTATTATTATTATCATTGTTATCGTTATTAGTAGTATTATAACTTTTATTACTACTATTATTATTATACAAGTATTAAGTATCATTTATTATTAATATTATGATTAAGGATATATTACGATTATGGTTACAATTATTATTATTATTATTATTAAGTATTATGTATTGTTATCAAAATTAATACTTTCATTAACATTATTAGTAAACTTTTCATTTTATTAAGAACTACTGTTGTTATCATAAGATTTATCATTAAAACTATCATTATTAATATTAATATTAATAAAATCATTAATATTATTATCATTATTATTAAAACTAGTATTATCATTATTATGATTTTAATCACTACTAATATTATTTTGGTATTATTATAATTACTATTTTAACAAACAAATGAAAAGTATATATATATGTATAATATTTAATACATATAACATAATAAAACTAACATTTTTATATACAAAATGAAAATATAAAACATATATATATATATATATATATATATATATATATATATATATATATATATATATATATATATATATATATATATATTCAATATAAAAATAATATAACTAATAAAGTTATAATTATATATATATATATATATATATATATATATATATATATATATATATATATATATATATATATATATATAAATTTGATCGATTACGATTACGTACATTAATAAATATACAAATGATATAGGTTCGTGAATCCGAGGCCAACCCTGCATTGTTCAGTATCATCGTACGAATATTTTTACTACAAAATATTGTATGGTGAGTTCATTTGATTCCCTTTTACTCTTTACATTTTTGGGACTGAGAATACATGCGCTGTTTTTATAACTGCTTTATTAAATGCTTTTGAAATATATTTTGAACTGCGAATACATGAAATGCTTTTATAAATGTTTGACGAGATAGACAGAAGCAAAACATTCCTCGAATGAATTATTATGCAGACAGAAGTTCTGCGGATTATTATTGAATTATGTGGACATTATAATTGCCACCGTTGAATTATGTGGACATGATAATTGCCACCATTGAATTATGTGGACATGATAATTGCCACCATTGAATTATGTGGACATGATAATTGCCACCAATTGAAGTGAATGTTATATATTGAGAGAATAATTTTACACACAGGTGATGTGTATGATATTTTGTACACGAGATATGTGTACAGTTACAAAGATTTATTAAAATGATTTCGTACACGAGAAAGGTGTACTGTATTTAAAAGATATCGCATGTACATTACAGGTGAGTATAGGATTCGGGCCCATTTGTACCATGCAGCATTTAAATCTTGTGGTCTATCAAAATGTTGAATTTTATTGTTTTATGGTAAACCTATGAACTCACCAACCTTTTGGTTGACACTTGAAAGCATGTTTATTCTCAGGTATGAAGTAAATTTTTCGCTGTGCATTTGCTCATTTTAAAGACATTATTTAGAGTCGATCATCGTAATGGAACCAGATGTTGGTGACTTCGTCCAGACGGATTAGGACGGGGTATGACAAGTGGTATCAGAGCGGTGGTCTTAGTGAACCAGGTCTTGCATTAGTGTGTCTAACTGATAGTTGTTTAGATGCCTTAGTGAGTCTGGACTTCGACCGTGTCTGCATGTCAAAAGTTTTGCTTATCATTTTTAGTCGGAAATCATCTGCTTATCACCCTTAGGAAATTACCTGCTTATCATTCTTCGTCTAGACATGTCTTACTCCCTCTATTTCATAGACAGTGTATAGATAAATTCATATCTTAGCGTATCTGTTATATTTACGTTTGCCTGACAGCTTCCGTAGATTCCTCCGTAACTTATGGGATTATAGTATTATATATGCATATATGTAAATTATGTATTGCAGGGTACTAATCTAAATCCTATAATCTATTTCTTATTGAAAATCCTTCATCTGATCGTATGAGATGAATCCCTCAACCAGTTCGAGTCCCTCAGATTTCGATAGCTATTCCGATAATTATTCCGACAGCTATTCCGACATGGATATTCACCTAAGCTCCGAAAGCGGTGTCATCAGAATGAATCAATAAATCAGCCATCCCCAATTCATCTGATGGGTTTGTAGTTGACTTAATCAATGGAGACGCGAATAAGGTGATCCTTTCCACCAACCGAATTCACCTCTTGGTGAAGAACCTGAAGCATTTATTGATGAACATGTCCGAAACACCATTCTCACCCTCATTTTCATAATAGCTCGAAACGATTACGTAATATCTACAATTCTAGATTTTAATCATCTGCTCGTCTGAACCAACAATCATCCCGGTATAATAGAAGAAGTCAACGAGCTTCGCGCCCGAGTTGTAGCCTTGGAAAATATAGTGCAAAACATACCAGCTTCAACAACATTACCGGCACCAACAGTACCATCAGTAACAGCACCAGTACCATCAACAAACCATGCCTCAACATCTCATTCTATACCTCGAGTAAAATCATCATTCTACGTATTGTTGTACATCTATTATCTTCATTCTTCACGGCGATTATGTAATCTCTAAAGTTTTAGAGATTATTCATTCTAGTTCCAACCGAAAATCAAATGAGTTTAATATCATATTAACTCATTAAATCCATGATTACATCTGAATAAAATATATATGTATATATATTTTCATAAAGATTGTAATTAAAAATTCTTTTGTACAAACTATTAATGGTGAAAATATTTTAACGGGTAGGTAATACCCGAGGAATATTTAAATTTTACATTAATAAGTTAAACTGTATATTCTTCGAATATGATTCAACAGTCATTTACTATCCTATTTACATCCACAGATATACGAATTCATTCACCACAGAACAACCATTTTCATCCAATTTCATATTTGGATTTTGATTTATCAGAATCCAACAAGTGGCATAATGAAGAAAACATTGGACAAAATAAAATTTGTTAGAAACAAACAAATTAACTATGAAAATTTTTGTTAAGAATCCACGCTAACTGTTCCTAGCTAACTGTTAATTCTGTATCACAGTTTATTTATCGCAATTTATTTATCGCAATTTATATTCTCGCAATTTTATTTATCGTCATTTAATTTCTGTTATTTATTTTACGCACTTTAAATATCGGGACACGTATACAAGGTTTTGACATATCATATCGACGCATCTATATATATTATTTGGAATAACCATAGACACTCTATATGCAGTAATGCTGGAGTTAGCTATACAGGGTTGGGGTTGATTCTACAATAATATATATAGTTTGAGTTTTGATCGAGTCTGACACATGTACACGGGTCACGATACGTATTAATTAATTCGAATAATATATGAAATATTGGACTGTCAACTGTGGACTATCGACTGTGGACTAATAACATTGGACAATTAAAATGAATTAAAATATTTATTTTAACATATGAAACTAAACATTTCTTCAAGTTTGCCACTTGATTTCATCTTAAACCCCATTTGTATCTTGACGATTACAATCTGCGTTCAAACCTTTCATGATTCTTGAAAACACCTCAATCGATAGGATGAATCAACCGCACTTCATCTACGGAAGGAAAGATTTATGCATATAGTTATGCACCTGAGAAACTCTCGGCAACTGAGTAAAATTTTAACACGTAGCCGCGTCAGATCCTTTGGCATTTATTAGCAAAAATAACTTTGCGATCCCTTTTCAAAGTAGCCAATTTTGTCACAGCTCCAGCAAGTCAACTTCGAATTTTCATTCGAAGTAGCCTTACTATAATCCTGATATATACGATTACCCTTTTGATACCGGAGAATTCTTTTATATTCCACCATATTACCAGCAGACGTACCAGCAACCTCGTTGCTTCTTGGCTTAAATCTCTCTGACAAATAATTATATTTATTCATTGAAACCCTATCATATACTCATCCGCATCTTGTAACGAGAACTGCCATACCAATTACCGGGAATCAGCAATCAGTAATTTGAAAACTCACAGCATATCTACATCAACAGTTATATGTATGACATTTATCTTTTAGAATTATGATCTCTCATTCTGAAATTCTGAAAAGCACTCAGTCACAAATCAATAATCTGAATGTTGAAAAAGCTGAATGAAGCAGCATAAACCATAGACAACCGTAAACGACCTTAATCATCGAAAGTTTGATGATAAAGAATAGTATGATGGAAAAGCTCAGAAAAGTTGGAACTGGAAAACGGATTGAGCTAACCACAAAGGAGAACAAGGACAAATACAAGGACCATACCATATATTCAAAGAATCCAAGTAATTCTGGATCCGATGAAACCTTCAACGAATATCTTGCTCCGTACTCATGTTAAAATCTTGCGGAAAAATCTTCCTCATCAACCATCGAACTTAGAAATTCCAAAATATCATCATAAATATTTTTGATATTTCTGAAGATATTTTCATAAATATTCTCGTCCGAAATTATTTATCTCTTCGTGCTATCTATATTACATCATAAAGGAAACTACTTTAGTTTCTAAAATTCTTTAAAAATTTAAGTTTAAATTATGAATGTTTTTGAAGTATGTTGGGAATTTATGCATGAGTTAGTATAATATAATGACACTTGATCAACGTGATTATATTACAGTAAGTCATGCTGAGTTTCTAATGGAACGTGATGATTCACAGATCATAACGTCATCATGTGCCATGTTACACGACTCGTTCATTCTACTTCACCTCCGAACATATCAAGAAAATATATTCTTGATAGTTCTATTCTCAGTGATTCTGGTAATTTGACAAATCAAATCGTGCCATTACGATTTCCTTCTTAGAACATTAACAATGTTCATTCCGAAGTTTATATCTGCGAATTCTGAACCATTACAAGCGGTGCTTAATCGCAAGAGGAAGAAACGAAGGGACAAAGATCCGAAATAGAAATTGGGGTATAAATCACAGTAAATGAAAGAGAGCATTAATTGGGGATGACATTGATTATGGAAAACAGAAGAAGGGACTTCGAAATATAAGGGAGAATATAAAGCCCGATAACAACACATAAATTACAAACCGTGAATGTCAATGTTTATCGCAACATAAAGACACGGGAGAATTAAAAACAATATAACACCAAGGGCAAAGTGGAAGAAAATAGAATCCTCCTGTGGAAATTGGAAAAGGAGAATGAATGTTACGATAGCCAGGATAAGGACAAGGATTAGAACTGGATTAAGCATTTCCACAATCTTTTAGATGTATGAAATAAGAAAGAAAGTATAGGGATGGTGTGAATAATGGAACGGAAGAGCTTAATTTATAAAGGAAAAATCAGACGTAACAATCGAGACAGACCACCGTAATGGATTATAGAGATCTTAATTTCCTTATTCACCAAAGTCTCAAATCTTTTAGATCTCGAAGATTTTCTTTAAATCCCTTGAATTCTGGAATTCAACCAAGACAACGTCAAAAGCTAAGACGCACCTTATTTTCTAAATTCCACCGTGACTACGTCAAAAGTTAAATCGCTATCTAAATCTATTGTGACAGCTTCATTCGTACGCTTCGCCTAATCGAATCATTTTATCTATATTAGTCAATAATGATAAAACTCCATTCATCAACTCATATTTGTCATGAAAACATTTTTATTGTTAGCCATGACCACCTCACTCAAATTTCGGGACGAAATTTCTTTAACGGGTAGGTACTGTGATGACCCGGGAATTTCTGACCAAATTTAAACCTGAATCTTATTTGATTTTGATACGATAAGCAAAGTCTGTAATGTTGAGTCTCAAAGTTTTTGAACTGTTCTCATGAAATCATTGGACCTTTGACTATTCCCGACTGTTCACGAACGATTGTTATAAATATATATGTAAAATAATATGCGACGTAATAAAAACTACTATGTTATTAAATATATATATAGATATTTATATTTATATATAAATATTACTTGTAAATATATAATATTATATTTATTTGTTTAAAAAGATATAATTAATATATTTATTTATTTAAACTTGTTAATTAAGATTGGA